>NC_091355.1:8714543-8814543 GCF_038502225.1 Cherax quadricarinatus
AGGCACACATCAACCAAATAACTGCTGCAGCATACGGGCGCCTGGCAAACCTGAGAATAGCATTCCAATACCTTAATAAGGAATCGTTCAAGACACTGTACACTGTGTATGTTAGGCCCATACTGGAGTATGCAGCACCAGTCTGGAACCCACACCTGGTCAAGCACGTCAAGAAGTTAGAGAAAGTACAAAGGTTTGCAACAAGGCTAGTTCCAGAGCTCAGGGGAATGTTGTACGAGGAAAGGTTGAGGGAAATCGGACTGACAACACTGGAGGACAGAAAGGTCAGGGGAGACATGATAATGACATACAAGATACTGCGGGGAATAGACAAGGTGGACAGAGACAGGATGTTCCAGAGAGGGGACACAGAAACAGGGGGTCACAATTGGAAGCTGAAGACTCAGACGAGTCACAGGGACGTTAGGAAGTATTTCTTCAGTCATAGAGTTGTTAGGAATAGCCTAGCAAGTGACGTAGTGGAGGCAGGAACCATACATAGTTTTAAGAAGAGGTATGACAAAGCTCAGGAAGCAGAGAGGGAGAGGACCTAGTAGCGATCAGTGAAGAGGCGGGGCCAGGAGCAGAGTCTCGACCCCTGCAACCACAATTAGGTGAGTACACACACACATACATACATATATATACAATCAAGACATTTACTGAATGAAATGTTTTTGCCACTTCGGGTTTTATCAATCTTAATAAAGAGATAGCTAAAGAAATACAGTATTTATAGCAGGGAGGTCAAGTGCAACCCAGAAAGATAGTTCACTTGTCAGAAATGACTTGGCAGGGCTGGAAATTGAGAAGAATCTCCCTAACATGTTACGTAAAAGGGCACAAGTGCAACTAATGCCACACTTGATTGTGGCAACTTTTCTCTGACAAAGTTCCTGAAGAGCGAAACATTGCCACAATAAAATCTCACATTAGTTGCACTTGTGTCCTTTTACTTAACATATTGTCAGTACTTCTACCAACATTAATACACCCCCTAACATGGGCCGGTAGGCCCGTTACAGTTCATCTCCTTTCTTATGTCACCTGATGGCAGTGTTTTGGTTGGGCAGAATCAGTTTGAGTGGAATATTGAAGATGTTTAAACTCCGTGAGTTTGGTGTTTTTGTATGAAAATAGAAATCATTGAGGCTTCCAGACACTGACATCTCGGTAAATTGCTGTCCTTGATCAGTAGTTCTGCTTCTTCCTAATTCATGAAGTGACCATATGTGCTATAATAATGACATGTGTTGTTCATATTATTGTGACTGTAGGCATTTATGTATTTCCTAACATGTTGGTCCATGGTCTTCCTTGATTCCCCTGTGTATATCTTATCACATTCTCTGCAAGGTATCATATAATAAGATATACATGGGAAACAGAAATGCCTGCAATTATGATGATATGAACAACATGTGTTCAGTATTGTAGCACACGTGGGCACACCATGAGGCAGGAAGAAGCAGATGTACTGTTGAAGAAGAAGGATTTACTGAGACTGCAATACCTGGAAGACTTGATGATTTCAATTTCTACCACAGTCACACCAAACTCAGAAAGTTTCAGCATCTCCAGTATTTTCTCCAAATTGATTCTGTCCAACCAAATCAGTGGTATAAGGTGACATAAGAAGGGAAATGCATGGCAGTAGGCCTACTGGTCCATGTTAGTAAGGCTCTTCTCAATTTCAAGCCCCATCCACTTGTTTTTGAAATGTGACACGTTGTTCTGGGTCTCACCTGGCCTCCCTTGGTATAAATGCTGCATTTTTTTATTTCTCCATATTAAGATTCATAAAGCCTCAAGTAGTGAAAAGTCTCTTTCATTGTCTTGATTGTGCATAAGTCTTATTCTCAAATACCTGTACAAGTACAGAAAAAAAATTAGAGCTTGAAAAGAACTATATATTCAGTTTGTCTTGCAACACATTTAAGTTGATGAATAAGGTTTTAATCAAATGTTCCCTAAAACTACATGACTTTTGCAATATTTTTCAGAATTGAACATGCCACTAGTTAGGCAATAATATTAACAACTATATTTCTCTACTGAGGAATATTTGTGCATAGTACATTCTATTCATAATAATAACTTATTTCTCTATGGTTTTTATTTAGTTTCTTGAATGGTTAGAGGTACAAATTAATGATAATATGAGCTACTTTTCTTAGTGGATTTACACCTGTTAAGTGTAATGAAGCAGTCAGAATGTACCAGCTTGTTTGTATACTACACTGCAACAGAGGTGGTAGGGTTTTACAGATGTATCTTTCATCTCGGCAGATAAAAATAAAGACTTGGTCTTTAACTGTGATTTTCTTCACAAACTTGTCAGTAGTAGCTACTCTTTAAGCAATAAAACATCAGTTATCACCAACTTTGTGAATTATCTGGCTGTTGTGCTGATGTTGCATGAAAGAGAGACTTATCAAAGATTGTATTTTCGATTATCAGTGGTAATTTAAGGCTACAGGTTTAAAACTTTGTATAAGAAAAACCTGTGAATGAGATGCTCTTTTACTTCCATAGGTAACCAGTCATATGGAAAAGTGTGCTACATAGTGTTTCTTCTGCCATTACTGTGTTATTTGGTTGTGTGCCTGTACTTGGCTTCCTGGACCAAAGATGATCTCTACATTAATGATGTCACAAACTTCAATGAGTTTTTCATGAACAGTCGTGTGAGTAATGACTAGAATTATCCTGAAAGGTATTTTTTAATATTTATGACTTTGTGCACTTTGTGTCCGGTTGTTCACTCAAGCTTACATATAAATTCCTGGCTACATTACTATTCTGGTGAATTTACCTAGTCACCTAGATTTGTTACTTAAGTCACCTATCCATTCTTTGTAGAGTATTTTCTTTAATATTTCATTTAGTATACCATCTCAGCTTGTAACAACCTGTATAGTACACTATTCACTTTAATGATTTTTGGATTCTGTCTCTGCTTGAACCAGTGCCTTGTCTAGTTTCTCAGTTTAATTGTCCACAAATTTATTTTACCTTTCACACAAACTGAAAAATTCATATTAACTTAAAATGCAATATATCCCTATCCCTCCTTCAGAGTACTTCCTCCTTTAGAGTACGTCCCACCTCCAGGACTCAAGTCCTGTCTTTAGTACAGTAATATACATATAAAACTTATAATGTTAATTCTTAGCACTGCAAGAAACATTAATATCTCTGTATGAATAGGTATGACCCATCAAATGATGGTAAACAAGAAAAAACTTATCAAAGATTTCTTTGCTAAAAGTATCTTTTAAATGGCTGATTCTCAACTACTGTATCTTTATATTTAAATTTTGTATGCAAATGTACATTAATTGTTTGCAGTCATGGATGGCAGCTAGTCGAGAAGTGTTCCTAGTTTGGGGTTTCCACGGAGCTGTTCTTCAACAGATGGCAGCACACAATAAGTATGTATAGTAATAATTTTAATACTTATCAAAAAATTTTGAGCTGAGAACCTGACTTTTAAATCATAACCATTTATTGAAGATTCCAGTGAATTAACTCTAATAATTTATTAATACTGAAGCATCCAAGAAAACCTAAAGAGAACAAGAGCTTATTAAAACTGCTGACATATTTTGAAGGCAGTACAATACATGCAATAATTCAAAAGAAGAAATGAATAATATTTCAGTGGTCACAAACAACCTTTATTGAATATGCATATTTTAAATGTCAGCTCTAAATTTCAAATATATTTTGTTAATTTTCAGGCGAGGACATGCTTTGTACCGAGATACAACGATACTCTCAATAATCACAAGCTTGGTGCTGGTGCTGGCAGCGGTCACAGGTTCATCTTGTGTGTCTGGACTCCTCCAAAATAACCTACACTACAAACCATCTTCTTTTGGTAAGATTCTATGATATTTGATATTATGTCTTATATCTTAGTACAGTGGACCCCCTCTTAATGATCACTTCCCAATGCGACCAATTATGTAAGTGTATTTATGTAAGTGCATTTGTACGTGTATGTTTGGGGGTCTGAAATGGACTAATCTACTTCACAGTATTCCTTATGGGAACAAATTCGGTCAATACTGGCACCTGAACATACTTCTGGAATGAAAAAATATCGTTAACCGGGGGTCCACTGTATAATATATTAATCTTTAAATGCCATATTATGGAATACAAGTTACTTATTCAATGGGCCCTTATTGTATGATGCATCATTTGAAACTGGGACAATGCATTACTCCAAGCATTTTAAAATGTACTCAAACCTGACTTATTTTTTTTAACCTACCTAAATGGTGGGCTTACTGGCCAGCCAGTGACTCAGCAGAGTTTAGTGCATTATATGAGTGTCACTATTAGGTGGGAATCAGCTTAGCAAACCAAACTGTTTGTATGGTATTGATATGGCCAACTCTATCAATTCCCTAGAGTATTTTTTTATGTTGTTATCATGTCTCTCCTGGTTCATCTGTCAGGTTTTGTTCCTTCAGCATCTCCTTATAGTTCATTCTTCCATAGATCTGGAGTTTGCCTCATTGCATACCTCTTCACCTTCTCCAGTTTCTTAATATGCTTTGTCATTTTTTTTTTGTGTATGTGAGTGCGTGCGTGCATGCATTTGTGTGCATTCGCTAACATATATGTGGCTACAGGGGTCAGGTTTCAGTTTCTGGCTCTGCCTCTTAACTTGCCACTTGCCAGATTCACTCCCTCCTAGAATTGTGGGCTTTACTGTGCCTGTTCTTTAAGCTATGTATGCCTCCTGCTTCCACCACCTCTTCACCATGATCATTCCACTTTTCAACTATCCTGGGACTGAAGAAACGGTTCCTAACATCTCTGTGGTTCAACTGTGTCTTTAACTTACAGCTTTCTTCTCAGGTTACCCCTTTTATCTCTCAAACAGCCTGTTCCTATTTACCCTATCAGTTCCACAGAGTATTTTGTATCTTATCACATCTCCCCTGGTTCTTCTATCCTCAATTAAATTCTATTAGGCTCGCTTCATAGCTTATACCTCTTAACTCAGGAACAAGCCTTGTTACACATGTCAGCACTTTCAGGCCCAAGATGGGCCTGAAATATATTGCATACAGTGCCCAGAAAGCCACTATGTAGAGATTCTTGAAGGTCACTCTTAGATTTACCAGCAGAGCTTATTCAACTGAAGCAAGCCTCTGGCAGAATGCTAGGCACTATGCTAACCTCTAGGTTTTTCTCTTCGAATAAGGTCTGTTCGATCCCCGACAAGGGTTGAAACATTGGCTGTGTTTCCTTACACCCAGCAGGAGATGCAGTATCCCCCCAATGAAAAGCAGGGGGGCACGAGTACACTAGGAGAAAACACAATAAGTGTCAGGAGCCCAAGACTGTTCAACTGCCTCCCAGCATACATAAGAGGGATTACCAATAGACCCCTGGCTGTCTTCAAGACAGCACTGGACAGACACATAAAGTCAATACCTGATCAGTCAAGTTGTGGTTCATATGTCGGTTTATGTGCAGCTAGCAGGAACAGCCTGGTTGATCAAGCCCTGAGCCACCACAAGGCCTGGTCACGGACCAGGCTGCAGGGATGTTGATCCTCAAAAACCCTCTCCAGGTATACTCTAGGTATACCTGTTGTCCCTGTTCACATAAGAACATGAAAGAAGGAACACTGCAACAGGCCTACTGACCCATGCGGAGCAGGTCCATGTCCCCCCCCCCGGATTAGCCCAATGACCCCCCCCTTCCCCCCGGATTAGCCCAATGACCCACCCAGTCTGGTCACCTCCACTCAAGGAAGGAGCACAGCTCCAGACCCAGCAGCACAAGCTCGTCAGGTCCAACTCACACCCACCCACACCCACTCATGTATTTATCTAACCTATTTTTAAAACTACACAACGTTTTAGCCTCAATAACTGTACTCGGGAGTTTGTTCCACTCATCCACAACTCTATTACCAAACCAGTGCTTTCCTGTATCCTTCCTGAATCTGAATTTTTCCAACTTGAAACCATTGCTGAGAGTCCTGTCTTGGCTGGAAATTTTCAGCACGCTATTTACATCCCCTTTATTTATTCCTGTTTTCCATTTATACACCTCGATCATATCCCCCCTAATTCTACGCCTTTCAAGAGAGTGCAGATTCAGGGCCCTCAGTCTATCCTTATAGGGAAGATTTCTGATACATGGGATCATCTTTGTCATCCTCCTCTGTACATTTTCCAGAGCATTTATATCCATTCTGTAATACGGTGACCAGAACTGAGCAGCATAGTCTAAATGAGGCCTAACCAAGGATATATAGAGTTGAAGAACAGCCTGAGGACTTCTGTTATTTATACTTCTAGATATGAAGCCAAGAATTCTGTTAGCTTTATTGCAAACACTAATGCACTGTTGTCTTGGTTTTAGATTACTGCTAACCAGAACTCCTAAATCCTTTTTGCAATCAGTAGTATTAAGATCTACATTATTTAGTTTATATGTGGCATGGTTATTTACATGTCCAACATTTAGAACTTTGCATTTGTCAACATTAAACTGCATCTGCCACTTCTCCAACCATTGCATCGGTCTATTCAAATCATCCTGGAGTGCTCTAGTGTCCTCATTAGAATGAATTGGATGGCCTATTTTGGTGTCATCAGCAAATTTGCTTATGTCGCTATTTATTCCCTCATCTATGTCATTTATGTAAATTGTGAACAACAACGGGCCCAACACTGACCCCTGAGGAAAACTGCTTGTGACGTGCCCCCATTTTGATTTCTCCCCATTTATGCAAACTCTCTGCTGCCTATTTATCAGCCATGCCTCTACCCAGGAAAAAATTTCTCCTCCTATTCCAGGTGCCTTAAGTTTCCTCTGTAGCCTCTGGTGTGGAACTCTATTGAAAGCCTTACTAAAGTCCATATACACAATATCATATTCATTACCATGATCTACCTCCTCAAACACCCTAGTGAAAAAAGTTAATAAATTCGTAAGACAGGAATGCCCCTTTGTAAAACCGTGTTGAGATTCATTAATTCACCTAGCAAGTAAGTAGGTACCTGGGTGTTAGTCAGCTGGTGTGGGTTGCATCCTGGGGGACAAGATTGAGGACCCCAATGGGAATAAGACAGAGACTCCATTGACGACACACTGCTTTTCCTGGGTTATTCCAGGTGGCTAACCCTCCGGGGTTAAAAATCCAAACAAAATCTTCTTCATCTTTGTTCCCTATGACTATACAACATGTCTGGTCTTCTGTCCCTTTCCCCAATCTTCATGACCTTGCATTTGTTGGGGTTGAATTCAAGCAACCACTTATCTGACTAATCTTACAGTTTGTATAAATTGATCAATTTATCCTTCTCATCAATTATACATCAGCAGCAAACAAGGATACATCTGATTCAGTCTCATCTGGAATATCATTCACATAAACAAGAAACAGTACTGGCTCTAATACTGATCCTTGGGGCACCCCACTTGTCGAGTCCTAGCTCATGTCCCCACCATTCAATTTACCAGTTTCCAGGTTTATTCCCTCCTCTCCTCAAGGGTCCTATTGTACCTGCTCTTAAAACTATGTATGGAACCCGCCTCCACTCTAAGACTATAGAAATACTTCGTGACATCCCATGACCTATCTGTATCTAACTTCCAGTTGTGTACTTGAATACCTGTTTCTTGCCTCTTAAACAGCCTGTCACTGTCTTCACTATGAATACCCCTGAGTATTTTGAATGTTGTTATCGTATTTTCCCAGGTCCTTCTGTCGTCTAGGGTCGTTAGATTCATCCTTTAGCCTCTCTTTGCAGCTCATATCCTCATACTTCACTTTTTCCACTTTCTTTACATGCTTCCTCAGGTGTGGGTTCCATACTGGTGCTGCATACTCATGATGGGCCTGAAATATGTACTATATATATATATATATATATATATATATATATATATATATATATACATCTATATGTTAGTTAGTTAGTTACCATTTTGTCCTAGGCACATGTCGATTAGACACTAGGCCTGTTGTATATGAGTACGTACGTACGTACGTATGTGTGTGTGTGTTACCATTTTGTCCTAGGCACATGTCGATTAGACACTAGGCCTGTTGTATATGGGTACGTACGTACGCACGCGCGCACGTGTGTGTGTGTGTATGTGTGTGTGCACACACGCACGCGTGCTCACCTATTTGTGGTTGCAGGGGTCGAGTCCTAGCTCCTGGCCCTGCCTCTTCACTGGCTGCTGCTGGGTCCTCTCTCTTCCTGCTCCATGAGCTTTATCAAACCTCGTCTTAAAACTATGTATGGTTCCCGCCTCCACTACATCACTTTCTAGGCTATTCCACTTCCTGACAACTCTATGACTGAAGAAATACGTCCTAAGATCCCTTTGACTCATCTGAGTCTTCAACTTTCAATTGTGACCTCTTGTTTCTGTGTATGTATGTGTGTATGTGTGTGTGTGTGTGTGTGTGTGTGTGTGTGTGTGTGTGTGTGTGTGTGTGTGTGTGTGTGTGTGTGTGTGTGTGTGTGTGTGTGTGTGTGTGTGTGTGTGTGTGTACTCACCTAGTTGAGGTTGCGGGGGTCGAGTCCGAGCTCCTGGCCCCGCCTCTTCACTGATCACTACTAGGTCACTCTCCCTGAGCCGTGAGCTTTATCATACCTCTGCTTAAAGCTATGTATGGATCCTGCCTCCACTACATCGCTTCCCAAACTATTCCACTTACTGACTACTCTGTGGCTGAAGAAATACTTCCTAACATCCCTGTGATTCATCTGTGTCTTCAGCTTCCAACTGTGTCCCCTTGTTACTGTGTCCAATCTCTGGAACATCCTGTCTTTGTCCACCTTGTCAATTCCTCTCAGTATTTTGTATGTCGTTATCATGTCCCCCCTATCTCTCCTGTCCTCCAGTGTCGTCAGGTTGATTTCCCTTAACCTCTCCTCGTAGGACATACCTCTTAGCTCTGGGACTAGTCTTGTTGCAAACCTTTGCACTTTCTCTAGTTTCTTCACGTGCTTGGCTAGGTGTGGGTTCCAAACTGGTGCCGCATACTCCAATATGGGCCTAACGTACACGGTGTACAGGGTCCTGAATGATTCCTTATTAAGATGTCGGAATGCTGTTCTGAGGTTTGCCAGGCGCCCATATGCTGCAGCAGTTATTTGGTTGATGTGCGCTTCAGGAGATGTGCCTGGTGTTATACTCACCCCAAGATCTTTTTCCTTGAGCGAGGTTTGTAGTCTCTGGCCCCCTAGACTGTACTCCGTC
This sequence comes from Cherax quadricarinatus, assembly GCF_038502225.1. Classification (NCBI taxonomy): domain Eukaryota; kingdom Metazoa; phylum Arthropoda; class Malacostraca; order Decapoda; family Parastacidae; genus Cherax; species Cherax quadricarinatus. Next base: position 8,723,799 of record NC_091355.1, read on the forward strand.
TGCGGTCTTCTTTGCCCTTCCCCAATCTTCATGACTTTGCACTTGGTGGGATTGAGCTCCAGGAGCCAATTGCTGGACCAGGTCTGCAGCCTGTCCGGTGTGTGTGTGTGTGTGTGTGTGTGTGTGTGTGTGTGTACTCACCTAATTGTGGTTGCAGGGGTCGAGACTCAGCTCCTGGCCCCGCCTCTTCACTGATCGCTACTGGATCCTCTCTCTCTCTGCTTCCTGAGCTTTGTCATACCTCTTCTTAAAACTATGTATGGTTCCTGCCTCCACTACTTCACTTGCTAGGCTATTCCACTTGCTGACAACTCTATGACTGAAGAAATACTTCCTAACGTCCCTGTGTGTGTGTGTGTGTGTGTGTGCGTGTGTGTGCGTGTGCGCGTGCGTGTACTCACCTAATTGTGGTTGCAGGGGTCGAGACTCAGCTCCTGGCCCCGCTTGTGCGTGCGTGTGCGGTCGAGTCTTAGCTCCTGGCTCCGCCTCTTCACTGGCCACTACTCGGTCACTCTTCCCATTCCATGAGCTTTATCCTACCTCTTCTTAAAGCTTTGTATGGATCCTGCCTCCACTACATCACTACCCAGACTATACCACTTCCTGACAACTCTATGACTGAAGAAATACTTCCTAAGATCCCTGTGGTTCATCTGAGTCTTCAACTTCCAACTGTGACCCCTTGTTGCTGTGTCCCATCTCTGGAACATCCTGTCTCTGTCCACCTTGTCGATTCCTCTCAGTATTTTATATGTCGTTATCATATCCCCCTTATCTCTCCTGTCTTCCAGTGTTGTCAAGTCGATTTTCCTTAACCCCGCCTCATAGGACATGATCCTCAGCTCTGGGACTAGTCTTGTTGAAAACCTTTGCACTTTCTCTAGTTTCCTTACATGCTTGGCTAGGTGAGGGTTCCAAACTGGTGCTGCATGCTCCAATATGGGCCTAACGTACACAGTGTACATGGTCCTGAATGACTCTTTATTTAGATGCTGGAATGCTATTCTTAGGTTTGCCAGGCACCCATATGCTGCAGCAGTTATTTGGTTGATGTGCGCCTCAGGAGATGTGCCCGGTGTTATACTCACCCTAAGATCCTTTTCCTTGAGTGAGGTTTGTAGACTCTGGCCTCCTAGACTGTACTCTGTTTGTGGTCTTCTTTGCGCTTCCCCAATCTTCATGACTTTGCACTTGGTGGAGTTGAACTCCAAGAGCCAGTTTCTGGACCAGGTCTGCAGCCTGTCCAGATCCCTCTAGTTCTGCCTGGTCCGTGTCCAGTTGAATTCTTCTTATCAACTTCACATCATCTGCAAACAGGGACACTTTGGAGTCTATTCCTTCCATCATGTCGTTCACAAATACCAGCAGTCCAGTGTGTGTGTATACTCACCTATTTGTGGTTGCAGGGGTCGAGTCATAGGTCCTGGCCCCGTCTCTTCACTGATTGCTACTAGGTTCTCTCCCTGCTCCATGAGCTTTATCAAACCTCATCTTAAAACTATGTATTGTTCCTGCCTCCACTACATCACTTTCTAGGCTATTCCACTGCCTGACAACTCTGTGGCTGAAGAAATACTTCCTAACATCCCTAACGTCTTGAACTTTCAATTTTTTTTTTTGTGTGTGTGAGAGAGGTAGAGAATGTGAGAGAAAGAGAGAGAGTAGGAGGGGGAGAGATGGAGTAGGAGTGAGTGGGGGGTGGGTTGCAACAGGGTTGTGAATACAAGTCCACCTAATAATATTAACCCATCTTGCCCCTAAATCATGAAGGCACAAATGTATTCAGTCAAGGACTTGCATTGGGCAAGATATACCACACTGTCGTTACAAATTAATTTTTACTCGGTACCCTGCCTTAATCCTCCCAAAATTATTACCAAACACCCCCACTTTCACACCATTGTGATACCTTGTTTACACATTCTGTTATGTTTATAAATGCACAGAGTATTACTGTAGTTTGTTTTGACTCATGATTACCTAACAGAGAATCTGGAGAATGCTCAGTTCCTGACTGAAACTAAAGTCCAGCAAAAGATGCTATTGGAAACCTTCATTCAGCATCTGCACATGGGAAACTTATCCCCACAACACCTAGCCGAGTACATGTACCACGATAACTTCTATGCAGGGATCAGAATACGCTCACCGAAGATTGGAAATGGTACTTATTTATACTTTTGTATTTTCTTAATTCCAAATTCTTGCTCAAACTAAATGAAGCTTCATTAAAAACTACAAAACTAGCATTAATTTCACTTTGTTCATTATATTACTTTGTAGTGCCATTATTATTATGCATACAGTACTTAAAGATAAGAAATATTTATTGCTAGTTGTGAAGAATATTAATAACAAATATCCTGTTTCACAGATAATTCAAAAAAGATTATTTTAAAATTTCAGTGAAGAGAACAGAAGTAGATGATCGGAGTGGTTATCAAAGTCTGCGTTTGGCCACAGAGCTCTTCCCAGCACTTCTAGCAGTCAATGGAGCACAGCAAATCTCACCATTTTGGTCATCATTATTCTACCTGAGTTTACTTCTTTTTGGTATTGCTCAACAGGTAATTTATAAAATTCATCTTTATTATACAATGGAGGAATAGTGTTCTTGCTTAAGTATGTTTACCTAATACATTATTTTTAAACAAATATCATTTTCCCCAGGCAGAAATGGCTTCATTTTGCTAGATAATACAACACTGTATAAGAACGATGTTTGACTTAAATGACTTATGACAAAATAGACTAAGTATTCTTTTCAGTAAGCTTTGGCTTACTTTCTAAAGTTTTATGTAAATGTATGTAATACAATGTTAATTACTTCCTTTTCAACAGCTGGCAGTGTGGCGGACAATTGTGGAAGCTGTAATACGTATAAATCGTGAAAGGTTACATGCTTGGGAGACATTTATCACATTTCTCTGCTGTTTGTTTGGGTTTTCTGCAGCATTACCAATGGCGACAGGCGTAAGTTATCATCCATTTGTCTGATTATTAATTACCATCATACTATACTGTACTGTCATCTATTGTAATGGTTAATCTCCTGCGTGCAGCCAGCAGTAACAACTTCATTGATCAGACCTTGATTCACCATTAGGTTTGGCCTGGGATCAGGCTTTGGGAAGATAACTCCCCCCCCCCCTGCCTCTAACAGATATCCTTCAGGTTGAGGAGATTATTGTACCATTATCTGTTTTGTCATATTTTACATGATCACATGACTACAACCTACTAATGCTGCATTATTCAATTTTGTTAATTGTGAGATTTTTAGTTGATTCATTGAAACGTTAATTTAGCTGATATAAAAGCTTATTAAATGTGATAAACACGAAAAATTTAATAGTAATACTCGAAATTATGCCTTCATTTCTGCAGGCTGGGATCCACATCCTGTACTTTCTAGACTATGTAGTGAGCTGTGGCTGGTGGCTAATGATCATACAGCTTGTTCAGGTAAGAAGTTAGCAGTACCAGTAAGATAGTAAGCACTGAATCTAAAATTCTTCAGTCACTGAAGATTTTTCTGTTTATTAACATTATGTGCATGTCTTTCAACTGAACTAAATAAATGTTGAAAATTTAATTTGATACTGTTGTGCAGCTTAAAATTAAGCAACTGTTGTTATCAAGGCTCCATACACGATCATAGAATTTTTCATTTTAGCACATCGGTTTTCCACCATGGGAAGGTGAGGCAAAGAAAAAGGCACATTCACCATCACTCACTCTAGCTCCCTTTCTAGAATCACTCATTCTAGCTGCCTTTCTAGAATCACTCACTCTAGCTGTCTTTCTAGAATCAACCATTCTAACTGCATTTCTAGAATCACTCATTCTAACTGCATTTCTAGAATCACTCACTAGCTGCCTCTAAAATCACTCATTCTAGCTGTCTTTCTAGTCACTTATTCTAGCTGCCTTTCTAGATTCACTCATTCTAGCTGCTTTTTTAGAAGAGCATAAATATCATGGTTTAGTGTTCATTCACCAAATTGCAACTTCTCACCTCCAAGTCTCATGTCAGGCTAACCAGCTTCTCTGAATCTTTATGTAGTTTTTATCATGTTCACATTACAACTGTGCATAAAATCCCAAAGATCTTTCCTCAGAGAGCATGCAAAATTCACTTCCTACATCTTCAACACTGTGAAACACTGACTGATTTCCTTGCCTAAGGTCCTGCCTTCAATGCCAGTTCTTTGACTTTTTAACATTAATTAACCTATTATACAAACTTGAACATAAATTTTACGCCCACAGTAAATCAACTCCACTAACAGATCTTCACACCTTATCAATTTATGACTCATTTTCATTTAGCCCCCTCTTTTTTTTTTTTTTTTTTTTTTTAATAAATATTGAAAAATCTTTTGTGATTACACTGTAGACTTATAAGGTTGATCTCATCAGAAGTTAATTACTCAGGATGCTCAACAGGTGTATAATATTGATGTGAATGAGATGAATGCACCCTCCTTCCACTCATTATGGTTATGATGATGTCACATTACTCTCCTATTGTCATGTAAACTCCCATGAACTCTTGCTACATTATACACATTACACTTACCACTCTGCATGTATAATCTTTGCACTTGCACTGAAATATTAAGAAATAATATATAATTAGGCTAAGTTATATTTAATTTAATTATTTTGATTTCTTTATGAATTTAATAAAAAATCATTATATTACAGATTTTTGCTTTACTGTTTGTAAGAGGGAAACCATACAGTGGCCACGACATTGTTAGTGAACTAATGGGCAGTAACAAGCAGTGCCGGTCACTTTGGCTGGGGCCCCTTACCTCCTTCGCATGGAACATCATTGTACCCGTTGGCCTTCTAGTCCTCTCTATATCATCCTTCAAATCAGGACAATACAGAGATGTGTGTATTAGAACTTTTAGAAAAATATCATAAGAAAAATTATACAGTATATGGCAGTTTATGATCACACTTATAGTATTGTAATTTTTTACTAGTACATTGCATATAAAATACATATACAGTGGACCCCCGCTTAACGATCACCTCCAAATGCGACCAATTATGTAAGTGTATTTATGTAAGTGCGTTTGTACGTGTATGTTTGGGGGTCTGAAATGGACTAATCTACTTCACAATATTCCTTATGGGAACAAATTCGGTCAGTACTGGCACCTGAGCATACTTCTGGAATGAAAAAATATCATTAACCGGGGGTCCACTGTAAAATATAAATTGTGTACTTGTAGGCACTCTATACCATTTTTTATATAAAATGTAATATGGAAGAATATTAAATAATGTGTTATGTTGCAGGTGTTTGCTTGGGGAAGTGATAACTACTGGCCAGTGTGGGTGTGTCAACTTGCCTCTGCACTTCAGCTGTTTCCTATTCTTTTGGTACCACTTGTTGGATTGGTCCAAACATGCCGATACCTGGCTGCTACCGATGATGACCTCTTTGAGGTTTGTCTTTGTGCCTTTGTATTAAAAGTATATTTAAAATTGTGCATATATTGTACTGTAAAAATCAGAGCTAATGCCTCAAAATGAGTGGATATAAAAAACCTGCAAGCCGGACTCGAGTCCTGGAAGTGGGAAGTACAGTGCCTGCGCTCTGAAGGAGGGGTGTTGATGTTACAACATTTTAACTGTAGTGTAGGCACACCTCTGGCAAAACAGTGATGGAGTGAATGATGTTGATGATGAAAGTATTTCTTTTTTGGGTCATCCTGCCTTGGGAAACATCTGATGTGTTAATAAAAAAAATATACAGTACAAAATATTATGTATGACAAAAACATAATTAATACTTTTAGGGTATAGCACATAGCACATTTTCAGTCTCAGAATCTGCTGACAGAAGACAGTACAATATAAAATAATATAAAGTGCTTTCTTGAATAACCAAGTAACATATGGCAGAACTTAATAGATAACAACATACTGCAAGTAGTACAGTATTGAACCTTATATGTAACTTTTTACTGTCTACATTCATCTCGTTATCTTTATCATATACTTCTTTTTCAACACACCGACCGTCTCCCACTGAGGCAGGGTGACCCGAAAAAAAAAGAAACGCTTTCATAAAGTTTTTCTTCTTTTTTAAATTTAGTAATTTATATAGAAGTTGTTACTAGCCCCTTGCTCTCAGCATTTTAATTGCCTCTCATGACATACATGGCATATGGAGGAAGGATTCTTCTCCACTTCCCAATGGAGTTATGGTATACTTTACTTAAATAATTAACCTTACTTGGATACGGCCGGTGTGTTGAAAGAAAGAAAGACTTGTATTTACCATCCTCTTTTTATGTTTCACTTTTAAAAATTTTCAAGTTTCATATGATAATTTCTGCATACTTAGGCATGAAAAATAGAATGCCTACAGTCCAGTTCTTATACATTACCAGTATAATTAAGAAAGCTATTCCTCATATAGCTAATAGTAATTGTGGAGGTAGGAAGGGCAGTGCCAGCACTCAGAAGGAAGGATTGGGATGTTGCAGTTTGAGGGTAATCTGATTGTGATGAGAGCACATTTCTGGAAAGATGGAGACTGACAAAATGATGGTGAATGTATTTTCTTTTTTCTGGTAAATTTAAGAATCCTTTGCTAGAATACACAGTAAAATTTTGTGGGTATAGGAGGGTGGATGCAGGTGAGAAGAGGATTGATAAGTGGAATGAAGTAAAGAGGGTGGTAAAGGAGAAAAAATTATCATATGGAGTTTTTGCAATCTATGAATAATAGAAGGCAGAGTCTGTAAAGAGGAAGAGGGTGGTTAAAAAGAATATTCAGAGCATAGATATTAAAAGGATATGTAAAGTCACCAAGGGCTGAGTGCTTGTTAAGGTGATTTGGGCATGTAGAAAGCATGAAGAAGGATGGGTTGGCAAAGAGAGCATATAAATCTTGGGTAGAAGATAGGAGGGGTAGAGATAGTTTCAGGTTGGAGGTAGGAAGTATAAAAGGCTTTAGCAACCAGCAGGCTTATGTGTTATATAAAGTGAACAGAGAAAAGTTATTTTTAATCTATGTGCCATTGAAATCTGAGCAAGGTAAGATATTGGGTGACCCTGTGGCCTGACTGGCAAAGCTCTCACTTCACACACAGAGAGCCCGGATTCGATTCAAGGCAGGGTAGAAACATTTTGACACATTAGTTTAGACCTATTGTCCCTTTCACCTAGCAGCAGGTAGGTATTTGGGTGTTAGTCAACTGGTGTGGGTTGCATCCTGGAGGGACAAGATTGAGGAACCCAATGGAAATAAGACAGACACTCCTCGATGACGCACTGCCTTTCTTGGGTTATCCTGGGTGGCTAACTCTTCGGGGTTAAAAAATCTGAACGAAATCTTATCATATCTTATCTGAGGACGGGATTCAGGGATACTGTATAGCCAGACTTGGGTCTAGGAGAAGGGAAGTACAGTGCCTGCATTCGAAATGAGGGGTGAAGATGTTGCAGTTAGAAGGGTCATCTGAACTATCATGTCAACACTTTTCTTGCAAGGCAGTCATTGAATGAATGATGGCAAATGTGTTTTTTTTTGGGGGGGGGAGGGAATCAGCCTTCATTGGTGGGGGGAGGGGGGGAATCAGCCTTCATTGGTGGGAGACAGCTGGTGAGTATAAAATTTATTTTATTATTAATTGATTAATATTTATTTGTTAAATAACAAAAAAAGGCACAATACTGTGGCTGGAACGATACACAAATAACCCGCACATAAAAGAGAAGCTTACGACGACATGTGCGGCGTCTGGTTGTCTTTGTTGTGGACGTTTCGCCATCCAGTGGCTGGCTGGATGGCAAAACTTCTACGATAGGGATGCCCGGGTGTTGCGCATGTGTCTTAATTTCATCTTGTCGGTATTATATACCATTCTTGTACTACTACTACCACCACCTCTTCCTGCCTATATATAGCCATCCTGCTCCACTTCTGGTTAGTGTGACTTTGTCAATGGTCCAAGTCGGACCGAAACGTCGTCGTAAGCTTCTCTCTTTTATATGCGGGTTATTTGTGTATTTATTTGTTAAATATTTTGAATTACAGTCCTAAGTGATCCTTGTGGATTTAATCATAAATTTCTGTGAATACAGTAATAATTGAAATTTATTACTGTTATTATTATTATTACAGTTATCATTAGCTTACTGTTATGGGCCTAACTAAATAATTAAGAATTTCAGCATAGTGTACTACTGTATACAGTATTGCACTGTTATAATAATCTTTGATAAATGCAATTCTTTCATAAAATTTCTTGTAAATTTATTCAGTGTATATGTATTATATTTCTTCTTTTTTTCTTTTTAGTTGGCTATATGGGAAAAGGGGTTACTAGCCCATTGCTCCTGACACTTTAGTTGACTACAACACACATGGCTTATGGAGGAAAGAGTCTTATACCACTTCCCCATTGATATGAAAGGAAAAGTAATTAAAACAAGAAACTATTAAGATAAAATCAAAGAAAACTCAGATGAGTGTGTATACATAAACATGTAGTGTGCCCTATATGTAGGTAGAAGTAGCAAGACGTACCCGAAATTTTGCATGTTTACGAGACAGAAAAAGTGACACCAGCAATCCTACCATCATGTAAAACAAATACAGGCTTCTGTTTTACACTCACTTGGCAGTACGGTAGTACTTCCCTGGGCGGCTGCTGTCTACCAACCTACTGCTTACTGCTGTCTACCTACTCTGTAAAGACAGTGATTATGTATGAATGATGGTGAAAGTGTTGAATGATGATGAAAGTTTTTTCTTCTTTTTGGGTCACCCTGCCTAGGTGGGAAAAGGCTGATGCATTAAAAAAAAATGTATTACAGAAAACAAATGTTTTGTGATGCTTATCATTACCGTATTTCTACTGAGAGAAGGTTCTAATATCTTTTCATATTTTACAGAGAATACAACTCTTATATAGACCAACATTACGGCAGCGCACCAGTGGAAATAGCAGTTTCCTCTCAGTAACAGAGGAATCAGATCTAGATGGCCTTGGAGGTCTTAGAGATGGACAAGAGGAAACCGTGTCACCACCCACTCCCCGACCTTATAGTGACCCACCTCCAAAGTACACACCTCCTCCCTCATACTCCACAGCTACTGGAGTAAGGTTAGAGCTTTCTTTCACTGTATATCAAAGTTTCTACATCGTTATAGCTCGTCAGGTAGGGTACCTTAAAGCTAATGAAGGATTTTTGATTAAAGGAATTGGAACTGCCAGATCAACCAGGTTGTGATGGCTGTTTGGGCTAGTGGACTGCCAATAGCAACAGCCTCATTAAATAGACAACCAACAGAAAAGCCTGGCCCCAGGCCAAGCTGTGAGGGTAGAAAAATATTTGAAACCAGTTACATGTACAGTAGAACCCCCCATATCCGTGGATACAAAGAATAAGACTCTCGAAACTAATCAAAGGTATGCAGGTTCCGCAGTTTCAGTTATCCACCATGTACTGTGCCCCAAAAGTAATCCTTAATTTTGCTTAATAATGACACCAAAGCACAAAAGTAGTGATGGTGACAGTTCTTCAAAGCCTAAGAGAATCTGTGAAGTGCTTCCCATCAGTGAAAGAAAAAGTACTACTTCTTCACTTACTGTGCGTAATGTATCAATTAAACTTTATCATATGTATGTATGTAAACAAAAAACAACTTATATATGGGGGTTCATTACTATCCGTAGTTTTGGGTATCCATGGTAAGTCTTTGAGCATATCACCCGCGGATACAAGGGGACTCCTGTATATTACAAATACAGCCTCTCCTCACTTAGCGACATACTCATTTACCAACGACTCGAACTTACTACCAACTCTCTGACCAGTATGCATACTTAAATAATGTATATTAGAGCTGATTTCCTCTATTCTATTTATTACAGTATACAGTACACTACTGTATAAACATTTAAAAATATACTAAAAATGTTATAAATGGTGCAAACGTAACATTAAAACAATAACAATAACAAGTTTATTTTAGCATGATGCATGTTTGTACAAAGGAGTGTAACAATTTGGTGAACATGCCAAAAGCCCCTTCATATGTAGTGTATTTTGGGCATACTTAAGACTAACTTAAGATTAATAAGGCAATAACGGTGCAGTAATTTTACATGTGGTCATTATGCGATTTACAATGAATACAAGAAAATTGAATATTCAACTAGTTCACGCTATATGGCTTTAGTAAGTTCAGTAGAGAATAATTACAGTTTTGATATAGGTAGTTTATAAAAAATACAGCATTACAGTTTAGCACAGTTTAAAAACAATGAAGTTGAAAGAATTTTAAGTTTGAAGTAATGGTTAAATAGTTGAGCAATCATCAAGCACAATGTACGATAATGAATTGAAACAATTTTAAGTTTGAAGTAAATGATTAAATAGTTGAGCAGTCTTAAATAATTTAGGAGTTTTTTTGAGTAACTGGTAGGTATTAAGTGAAGTATTTGCCTGGTTAATTTTGGGTGATTAGGTGATTTCTAAGTAGGGCCTTAAATTGATTTGCAGGCAGGGGCCCTTTAGTGTGTTTGGCAATGAATTCCAGATCTTCGGGCCCCTTATGTGCATAGCATTTTTGCATAGGGAGAGATGGACACGAAAGATATCGAAGAGTGATTTGTGCCTTGTATTATGCCTATGTGTTCTGTTGTAGTTATCAAGGAGGAGTTTGAGAGGAGAGATAATATTTGAGTATGTATAATGTTGTGTGTGTGTGTAGTAGGCACAATAATAAGTGTGGATGATTTGTATATTAAGCAAGTTAAGGCTCTTGAAAAGTGGTGGAGTGTGCTGTCTAGTACAGGAATTACTAGTCAATCACACTGCAGCTTTTTGTTGGGATATTAAAGGTTTAAGGTAATTTGGTGTTGTTGAGCCGTATGCACAAATATTATAGGTGAGGTAAGGGTAAATGAGAGATTAGTAAAGAGCAAGAAGATGGTTGACACAAACCCACTACCATTATAGTATGCCCCTTGCTTAGCGACAAATTTATTTACCAACGTGGTCTTAGGAATGGACCTCTGTCTGTAACTGAGGAAAGGCTGTACCTTACCCTTCGAATCAAACCTTATTACCTTTCATTCCCCATGACAGTCATACCAATAATGATACATTAATGCTGTATATCAATTTATGAAAGTTTATTAGGTAAATTATCACATAAAATTTTCAACTTATTAATTATTTCATTACAGATTTGCAAAGCTCCTGAACCAAAGTTTGCGTCGGAGCATGAGACGTCTTCGTGACACATTGCGTAATGGCTCGGAAGCTAGTGCACGCACTGATGCTGAGGGAACACAGCAAGAATTAGAATGTGGCCAGCTCAACACAACAGCAGCAAGGGAAAGCACACCCTACATCCCTCCACCAGATTATGTAACAGCTGTCACTGAGTGTAACAGAGAAAGAAGTCATAGCTCCACATCCAGTGAATCACCACCTCAGTACTCTACTTTAGATCCTTTAAGAAGACAGCAAGCATTGGCAGCTTTGGCTAATGCATCTACTTCTAATACTTGTATTAAAGCAGATGATGAAACAGAGTTGCCATTACCAACAGCTCCAGGACTTAATAGAAATAACAGCCTACGTAGATCTGCACTCCGACGTAGCATAGTCTCTGGTGTGAGGAGAAGTGCTCGACGTCTTGCAGCATCCTTGGGTGTTGGGGCAGGCGAGGATGGGACCACGTTGGTAGGCAGTGAAGCTCCAGTAAGTCATGATGGTCAGCCAGGAAGAGAGGCTGAACCATCACATCCTTATGCATATACTAATTTTGAGCTGGCGTCTCACTCACATGCGTGAGGGTGCTTAGTTCACGTTCCAGTGAAAGAGTAGGCATTAATATTTATACGTAGTAAGAAAATTGTATATACATTAGTTGTTTTGTTGATAGGGTTTTAAAAGATTAATATTTTATCACTTTGTAATTTAACATTACCAGAGATATATACTATTCGTGCAATACAATCATTTTTTAAGTAATATAATTACTACCAAAAAATGTTAAATGGGCTTTAAACACCAGAAAGAATTAGTTCTGTTCAGCTCTCCATTTTATTTTTATCGAGTTAAATTTAAGTACGCTGCTCAATTTATGTATACAGTATTTTTATTATTTCTCAAAAAAAAGTCATATTTCACAAAGTACTGAAATAATATAACCCTTACTTTACATAATATTCAGACACAAGAGCTTTGTTGGTAAGGAAAATTTCCAACGGATTATACTTAATGTAAGTGTAGCTTGTTTGTACTGGTACAGCATATACTTGTTTCTTAACAGTATTTTAAAATGCTTCCCCCAGCAGATTTACTGTTTCATGTAAGGTTATCACTCTTTTTACAAGATAAAATCTCCATGCAGTACTTTAAATTCATTATCATATACAATATTTTATCTGAGTAAAATATTAGTATCATATTGTATATAGAGATAATTTTCCCAACCAAACTCAGGAGGGAATCAGAATGTTTCAATTAAAATATTCCAGAATTAACTTTATAGGTAAAAATTTTACTTGTTAAATACCTCATATAAGTGTGGCTATTTTAAAACCAAATATCACTATAATTAAACTTAAAGAGTAAAGGGAAAAAAGTTACTATTTCCTAAATGTAGAGGAAATCTTTATAAATTCCTACCAAAAAAATATGAACCCACCATACCTGTTCCAAACAACTGCATATCGTTAGATTTTTTCTATAAATATCATGACCCTGTTTGTAAAATACAGGCAGTGTGATACTTATAAATCTGTTCCTCCTCGCCCTTACATTTGTCATAAACAAGTTGTAAAGACAACTCAAAATGCATTTAAAGTTACTAGTGCAAGAGACAAAACATGAAAAATTGCAGTCTGCAGACACCAGAAAACATGCTGTATTTTCCCAATCTCCTATGCATCTATTAAGTACATTATGGTCATCTAGATTTACAGTGTGATTAGTGTTATTTCTCAGGACCACTAAAAGATAGTGCCTGAGAAAAAGGCAATCAGAGGATGTGAAAATATTGTGTATCAGTAAATGACATAAAACATGCTGCTTTACATTAAATAAAGATGTTCAGATAAGTCTGTGAGAAAGCTACTGCTGAGTACACATGCAAGTTGATAATTACTACCGTATTATTAATGTTGGAAGGCTACACTGATATTGTGTAGTAGAATGTTAGGTTAGAAAATGTCACATTACTCTTGGTTGCGAGTCCCTCTCTCAATAAGTATATGTGGCTTCCAGTGTTGCACAATATATATTTCAATGCTATATCTAATTCTCTCATCTCTATCCTTTAATTATTCTATAATCATATAGTGTATGTCTTTATTAAATAGGCTTCTTCATATACTGAAGACACAGAAAACTGAAGTTAATGTTGACATACACCTTGTGCACCTCTCTGCAAGTTACATACACTGATTGTGTCTATCACCTATGAAAAACTCTGTTATTATTATTATGAAATTGATAGAGGAGGTGCTAAACCCATAGGTATCAGAGCAAATATAGAAACTCATAGCCAACTAACTTAACCTTCTACTACAAGTATTAACACAACCCTCTAATACTATTCAGCACTTACTAAAAACTTGCAGGTTTACCAGCAGTAGCTTTCTCACATTAGATTTACCTGTATTACTAGGGTCTTGGTAAGTAGTGTATAAACTTGTTTCCTGTCAGCCACGGACATACAACATTCACATATTCCCTGCTTGCCTCAACCCTTCCCTATCTCTACTCTCGAGGATCTCACTCAAGAAAAGTGAATAGTCTACATTTATTTTAAATAATTGCATGGAAGAAGAGACAGAATAAATGTTCACCATAATATATGTAAACTCAGGGGGTTGTCTCTTGCACCATGCTTAACTTACAAGCAAAGAGTACTGTTCTTTATTTTTTCTCTTGTTTCTTTATTAATTACCTTGATTTTTCTTATATGGTCATTTGGAATACATTTTTTTTTTTTTCAACAAGTCGGCCATCTCCCACTGAGGCAGGGTGACCCAAAAAGAAAGAAAATCCCCAAAAAGAAAATACTTTCATCATCATTCAACACTTCACCTCACTCACACATAATCACTGTTTTTGCAGAGGTGCCCAGATACAACAGTATCTGTGTATAAAAAATACACAGTATATCCCTCCAAACTGCCACTATCCCAAACCCTCTCCTTTAGAGTGCAGGCATTGTACTTCCCATTTCCAGGACTCAAAGTCCGGTTATATAAAATAACCAGTTTCACTGAATCCCTTCACTAAATACATGTATTACCCTTCTCACACTCCAACAGCTCGTCAGGTCCCAAACTCCACACCTTCTCCTAATTTCCACACTCCGAATTTTCTGCATAATATTTACACCACACATTGCCCTTAGACAGGACATCTCAACTGCCTCCATCCGCCTCCTCGCTGCAGCATTTACAACCCAAGCTTCACACCCATATAAGAGCGTTGGTACTACTATACTTTTATACATTCCCTTCTTTGCCTCCATAGATAACATTTTTTGCCTCCACATATACCTCAATGCACCACTCACCTTTTTTCCTTCATCAATTCTGTGATTAACCTCATCCTTCATAAATCCATCCAATGACATGTCAACTCCCAAATATCTGAAAACATTCACTTCTTCCATACTCCTCCTCCCCAATTTGATATCCAATTTTTCTTTATCTAAATCATTTGATACTCTCATCACCTTACTCTTTTCTATGTTCACTTTCAACTTTCTACCTTTACACACACTCCCAAATTTGTCCACTAACCTTTGCAATTTTTCTTTAGAATCTCCCATAAGCACAGTATCATCAGCAAAAAGTAACTGTGTCACTTCCCATTTTGTATTTAATTCCCCATAATTTAATCCCACCCCTCTCCCGAACACCCTAGCATAGGGGGAGAATTGATATACAGTGGACCCCCGCTTAACGATCACCTCCCAATGCGACCAATTATGCAAGTGTATTTATGTAAGTGCGTTTGTACGTGTATGTTTGGGGGTCTGAAATGGACTAATCTACTTCACAATATTCCTTATGGGAACAAATTCGGTCAGTACTGGCACCTGAACATACTTCTGGAATGAAAAAATATCGTTAACCGGGGGTCCACTGTACTAGAGGTTATTCGCAAAAATTTTTTCTCAGTTGTTTGGCAATCATATATATTAACATTCAGTATCTGAATAACCACAATTACATAATTTCCTTAGCTAGCTTTTTTGCCAAATTTAGGCTAATTAAAAGTTTTAAGCAACAATGAAAAATTAGATAATTATAATTTTGAATAATGGAGCTCTGCTTGAGGGAACTATCCTTGTAGGATAATTTCAACATTATTTGAGATTTGATACTAGAACTTTTGTTCAAGTCCTATACTGCACTGTAAAATTTTCTGTAAATTTGTAGAATGCTAAATTATAATCTTTGGGTATAACTTTTTTTACATTTCAATATTTTTTATTCTTTAGGTGTCCTTTTTTAACCCTTAAACTGTCCAAGCGTAGATATACGTTGACGTGTGGCAGGCTCCGAACGTAGATCTACTTTTTTTTTCATGCTTTCAAATGGGGAAAATCAAGGTCGGAGCTCTACACACGTGAACGTAAATTTACGTTTGGACAGTATAAGAGTTAAGATCTTGTTTTATGCATTTCTTTCTTAAAACTAGGAATTGACAAAATTTTAAGTGTATGATGCATTTGTTAAATATGTGGAACTACTGTACTCGTTCTAGAAATAAATGTGCCAAAACCAGTTACTTATTTAAAGATCAATTTAAAATGACTAATAGAAGGTCACACTAAGAAAAAGTCTTAAAATTATTTCTCTTCCAAATATAAAGTTGTTTGCAGTCAATACCTATTCTTTATCTCAGTTTTATTATGTTAAAGATGTGAAAAATACTATGAATTAGTAAAGAACTTTCTAGGTTATTAAAATAATGGTGCTCTCTAACTTGTGAGGCTCTGTAAGCCCTATTTATTATATTTTAATAATGGTGGTATTGAACAAATGGTCCATAACAATTGTCATTAATTAGCTGTATCAAACATGTATAAAGTGAATTCTTTGGACTAAACATGTTCAATGTTTTGTTTACAATGAACCGAGTGGTCAGTAATAATGTAACCTAGCAGCTATAAGGGTCGAGACCAAGAGAGGTTAATAACGTCCTGTCTTGTGGGTAGGAAGGAGCAGACCCAGCCATTGCTATATGCAAGTACGTAATTGTAATGAATATCCTATACTATTTCCTTTACTATGTTAAATAAAGTGTTATTTATTACAGTGAATAGCATTATTTTACATACAGTGAATAAAGTTTTATTCATTACAATGACTTAAATAACAAACTACACTTCATTCACTGTATGTAAAAATGTAACAGATGAATCCATTATATTCATTAAGAATATTATTAAATTAAAAGTTAAATCTAGGAAACATTATCATAAATTTTTACCATACCAGTCACTAAACAACAAGTGCATGCTGAAGACTATATATACTAGGGATGTGCCAAAGTATCAGTATAAATTAATTTTGATGGTATCACTACTGGTATCAACTAATTTTGATAGTGTTGGTATCGGCCTTAAATTGAGTATCTGTATTGGCAAAAATTTTGGTATTATCCCATCCCTAATATACACTATATAAAAAATTAAACCTAACACCTAAAATATTAAAAATAAATTTTGTGGTTAGTGTAATATATGAGAGGCCATAATCTGCACAACTAATGAGTTGCAATCTACCTTATATAAAAACTAAGAACACAACATAATTATCCACAGGTTTTGAGTAAACACATTTTCATAAATTATAAATCTAGTATATATGAAATTAAACTCACTGAAAATGCACAATATCTTCCAAAAGATTTAATCCCTTCATAAACAGTTACATACTGATTTTATATATTCAACAGGAATAATTTTTACATCATATAAGGTTTAATTTTAAAAATTACTTATTT
Organism: Cherax quadricarinatus; assembly: GCF_038502225.1. NCBI lineage: Eukaryota > Metazoa > Arthropoda > Malacostraca > Decapoda > Parastacidae > Cherax > Cherax quadricarinatus. The sequence continues at coordinate 8,740,830 of NC_091355.1, forward strand.
TTGGGTCATTGAAAGATTAAGGCCTGTATCAGGGCTCTGTCCTGACAAATATTAAGCTAACTAACTGCCACATGAAACTCAAATTTTTGCCTATGCCTAAGTAAATTTTTTTACACTTGCAGTAATCTCTCTCTTCATAGGTATTGTATCTATTTAATGATTTTAGTTATTAATAAAAACATTGAATTTGCTGGTCAAGAGACATAGGAGAATGCTAGATTTTTTTTTTTTTTCAAGAAGTCGGCCGTCTCCCACCGAGGCAGGGTGACCCAAAAAAGAAAGAAAATCCCCAATACTCGATTTATTAAAATATATTAATGATTTCAAACTTTTATGTCTTGTGGCTTTGCCTAAAGAATCTCTATCCTTAGGGATACATGCATTAATGATAAAATAAATGACGACTCCATTAACCATGCAGTCACTAGTTGAGTGTTAAAAAACAGTGTGCATGCCAGAGATTAATTTTTTTTTTTTTTAGATAAATCTATTTTTTGTAAGCCAATGATGGCTTAGCGCTTCTTTTTGATTATAATAATAATGTAAACCAATGAACTATTATTCCATATAATTCAGTGGGACTTACTAGTGTGAATATTATAAGTGGCTACATGCACCACTTTAAATGGTTTGTTGCTGCATATTGCAAGCAGATTAATTATAATCATGGAAGAGTGCTAAACCCATAGGATTATACAGCACATGTGGGGGGTGGGATGGAAGGTATTCAGGCTCAATTCAGGGAACTGGAGCACAGATCCAATTCCCTAGATCAAGAGCCCCTCACCAGCATCAATGAACCTCCCTTGAGGGGTAAGCAGATTAAAAAGTACATGTATGTAATATAAAGTTAACAATATGGCCTGGAGTAGACACACCTAGAGGTGTCTTATGTAATATAAAGCTACCATTTTAAGTGTAATCACCGTCCAATAATTGTGTGTACTTATTTATTAATAAAACTGGTTAAAATACACTATAGTTTTCAGACCACTTTTATCAAATTAAAACACATTTTTGCAACACCAGATACAACTAATTGAACAACTGAATGCTGTTACAATATATTAATTGAAGCCAAATAATGTAGTACATGCCTTGAAAGAAAGGATTCTTACAGTATTTTCATCTAACATTATTATTATTTATTTTATTATCACACTGGCCGATTCCCACCAAGGCAGGGTGGCCCGAAAAAGAAAAACTTTCACCATCATTCACTCCATCACTGTCTTGCCAGAAGGGTGCTTTACACTACAGTTTTTAAACTGCAACATTAACACCCCTCCTTCAGAGTGCAGGCACTGTACTTCCCATCTCCAGGACTCAAGTCCGGCCTGCCGGTTTCCCTGAACCCCTTCATAAATTTCATCTAACAATGCACAGAAAATGGAGGTAATCGATGAAAACGGAACCAAAAAATCTACGAGAAAAGTTGGCCAAAACTGAAATCAGCGATAACGGAGATCAACGAAAACAGAGGGTCCACTGTAATAATAATAATAATCATAATATACTAAGGCAACTTTCATACGTATTTTGTCATTGTCTGATATGATGCTATGAGGCTGAGAAATAGTAAAGGTGCCAGGACCTTGCCTTGGGATACTCTACTTCATACTTTGCTATGACTGAAATTTTTTTGTTTCCTACTATTATTTTTTTTTTATTATCACACCGGCCGATTCCCACCAAGGCAGGGTGGCCCGAAAAAGAAAAACTTTCACCATCATTCACTCCATCACTGTCTTGCCAGAAGGGTGCTTTACACTACAGTTTTTAAACTGCAACATTAACACCCCTCCTTCAGAGTGCAGGCACTGTACTTCCCATCTCCAGGACTCAAGTCCGGCCTGCCGGTTTCCCTGAATCCCTTCATAAATGTTACTTTGCTCACACTCCAACAGCACGTCAAGTATTAAAAACCATTTGTCTCCATTCACTCCTATCAAACACGCTCACGCATGCCTGCTGGAAGTCCAAGCCCCTCGCACACAAAACCTCCTTTACCCCCTCCCTCTAACCCTTCCTAGGCCGACCCCTACCCCGCCTTCCTTCCACTACAGACTGATACACTCTTGAAGTCATTCTGTTTCGCTCCATTCTCTCTACATGTCCGAACCACCTCAACAACCCTTCCTCAGCCCTCTGGACAACAGTTTTGGTAATCCCGCACCTCCTCCTAACTTCCAAACTACGAATTATCTGCATTATATTCACACCACACATTGCCCTCAGACATGACATCTCCACTGCCTCCAGCCTTCTCCTCGCTGCAACATTCATCACCCACGCTTCACACCCATATAAGAGCGTTGGTAAAACTATACTCTCATACATTCCCCTCTTTGCCTCCAAGGACAAAGTTCTTTGTCTCCACAGACTCCTAAGTGCACCACTCACTCTTTTTCCCTCATCAATTCTATGATTCACCTCATCTTTCATAGACCCATCCGCTGACACGTCCACTCCCAAATATCTGAATACGTTCACCTCCTCCATACTCTCTCCCTCCAATCTGATATTCAATCTTTCATCACCTAATCTTTTTGTTATCCTCATAACCTTACTCTTTCCTGTATTCACCTTTAATTTTCTTCTTTTGCACACCCTACCAAATTCATCCACCAATCTCTGCAACTTCTCTTCAGAATCTCCCAAGAGCACAGTGTCATCAGCAAAGAGCAGCTGTGACAACTCCCACTTTGTGTGTGATTCTTTATCTTTTAACTCCACGCCTCTTGCCAAGACGCTTTGTAATGTTTATTAGAATTCTAAATATCCACCTCCTACTTTTCCTGTTAAACCTATTAGCTTCATCTTTTGGGCTGTCACTATGGTTGCATATGTAAAATGTCAACAAAATTTGTGCAGCTCACTCTTGTTTTGTTTCCTTCACAAGTCTCAATGACTTGTGTAATCTTCAAAATTCACATTGTGGATGACTTGATGGGGTCCAGATGGTGATGGTAGATGTCTGGATGAGTCTCTAGGGCCCATGTCTTTTCATAAAATCAGTAATTTAGTCCTTCAGCACCCTTTTGAAGATTTTTCTGATATGATTTGTGTCACTAGTCTGTAATTTTTTGCCACCACTCTGCTGTCTTTGTGAAAAACAGCCCTGTCCAGTTTCTAAGAGATGCTGCATCTCCCCACACCACCTACAACCCCATTGCTAAATCTGTGGTCGACCTTATGGAACTGACCTTCCACTAGTGGGCCTCACCCATATGTGATTATGTCTTCAACTGCTGCACCTCTACATTTCTTTCACTAGTTCCAGTATATATGTTTTTTTTCCTACTGCCTATGTATTACAATGATGAAGTATGCTGTACAGATGAAACATCTCTCATTATACCCAGGTGTTGCACATATGTCTTGTTCATCAAGCTAAATAATAATTTGTTACTACTTCTTATTTACTGGTTATTTTTATATAGCCGGACTTGAGTCCTGGAAATGGGAAGTACAATGCCTGCACTTCAAAGGAGGGGTTCGGGATATTAACAGTTTGGAGGGATATGTTGTGTATCTTTATACATATATGCTTCTAAACTGTCATGTTCTGAGCACCTCTGCAAAAACCGTGATTATGTGTGAGTGAGGTGAAAGTGTTGAATGATGATGAAAGTATTTTCTTTTTGGGGATTTTCTTTCTTTTTTGGGTCACCCTGCCTCGGTGGGAGACGGCCGACTTGTTAAAAAAAAAAACTTCCTATTTGTTATTTTTTTGTATTGATTCATTATTTAATATTCATACTTCACTATTATCATTATTGTTATTATAATCAGGGGCAGCACTAAACCCATAGGGGATCATACAGTACCTGAGGGTTGAGAGATAATCAGATTCAGTCTAAGGATGGGGAGGATTGGTTCACTTACTTGGATCACAAGTCCCTCACTTGCAACTCATCTTTGTCTGGTAATCAGGTAATTAATAAATAAATTTTATAAAAAAGGTAACTATCATTTACCTATTTACTTACCCTAGTAATTCTTCATACATCACTATACAACCTATACAGATGTGACAGTGAACAGGCAAAGGGGGGGGGGGTTGGCCTGTACATTGCAGAGTCACTTGTTTGCAGAGAACTGCTTAATGCCTCAAATGATGTAGTGGAAGTTTTAGCAGTAAAGGTCGAGAACCAAAACCTAGTCATTGTGGTAGTCTACAAGCCTCTGGATGCAACATCCCAGCAATTCCAGGAACAGCTGTTACAAATTGACCACTGTTTGGAAAATCTTCCAGCTCCTGCACCCAACATCTTGCTCCTGGGGGATTTCAACTTAAGGCACCTAAAATGGAGGAATATAGCAAATAATATTGTTGCAGTAATAACACCAGGAGGCAGCTCTGATGAAAACTCACTCACACGAGCTTTTAAATCTCTGCACAAAATTCAATTTAAACCAGCAAATAATAGAGCCTACTAGACTGGAGAATACACTAGACCTCATCTTCACTAACAATGATGATCTGATAAGAAATGTCACCATATCAAAAACAATATACTCAGATCACAACATAATTGAGGTTCAGACATATATGCATGGAGCCCCAGACCGACATAATGAGATTAGTCACAAGGGAGCATTCACCAAATTCAACTTCAATAACAAAAACATAAAGTGGGACCAAGTAAACCAAGTCCTAACCGATATAAGCTGGGAAGATATACTAAGCAACACAGACCCCAACTTATGCCTAGAACAGATTAACTTGGTGGCACTCGATGTATGCACAAGGCTTATTCCTCTAAGAAAAAGGAGGAGTAGATGTAAAATAGAAAGAGACAGGTGCTCCCTTTACAGGTGACGGAAAAGAATAACAGCTGCTAAAAGAGGTTAATATATCTGAAATGCGTAGGAAGACACTGGTCAGAGAAATAGCAAGCATCGAACTTAAGCTAAAGGAATCTTGTAGGAGTCAGGAATTGCAGGAAGAACTAAAAGCCATAAATGAAATCGAAAGAAACCCAAAGTATTTCTTCTCCTATGCCAAATCAAAGTCGAGAACAACGTCCAGTATTGGGCCCCTACTTAAACAAGATGGGTCCTACACAGATGACAGCAAGGAAATGAGTGAGCTACTCAAGTCCCAATATGACTCAGTTTTTAGCAAGCAGCTAACCAGACTGAGAGTTGAAGATCAAAATGAATTTTTTATGAGAGAGCCACAGAATTTGGTTAACACAAGCCTGTTATCCTGATGCCAAATGACTTCGAACAGGCGATAAATGACATGCCCATGCACTCTGCCCCAGGGCCAGACTCATGGAACTCCATATTCATCAAGAACTGCAAGAAGCCCCTATCACGAGCCTTTTCCATCCTATGGAAAGGGAGCATGGACACGGGGGTCGTCCCACAGTTACTAAAAACAACAGACAGCCCCACTCCACAAAGGGGGCAGTAAAGCAACAGCAAAGAACTACAGACCGATAGCACTAACATCCCATATCATAAAAATCTTTGAAAGGGTCCTAAGAAGCAAGATCACCACCCATCTAGAAACCCATCAGTTACACAACCCAGGGCAACATGGGTTTAGAACAGGTCGCTCCTGTCTGTCTCAACTACTGGATCACTACGACAAGGTCCTAGATGCACTAGAAGACAAAAAGAATGCAGATGTAATATATACAGACTTTGCAAAAGCCTTCGACAAGTGTGACCATGGCATAATAGCGCACAAAATGCGTGCTGAAGGAATAACAGGAAAAGTCGGTTGATGGATCTATAATTTCCTCACTAACAGAACACAGAGAGTAGTCGTCAACAGAGTAAAGTCCGAGGCAGCTACGGTGAAAAGCTCTGTTCCACAAGGCACAGTACTCGCTCCCATCTTGTTCCTCATCCTCATATCTGACATAGACAAGGATGTCAGCCACAGCACCGTGTCTTCCTTTGCAGATGACACCCGAATCTGCATGACAGTGTCTTCCATTGCAGACACTGCAAGGCTCCAGGCGGACATCAACCAAATCTTTCAGTGGGCTGCAGAAAACAATATGAAGTTCAACGATGAGAAATTTAAATTACTCAGATATGGTAAACACGAGGAAATTAAATCTTCATCAGAATACAAAACAAATTCTGGCCACAAAATAGAGCGAAACACCAACGTCAAAGACCTGGAAGTGATCATGTCGGAGGATCTCACCTTCAAGGACCATAACATTGTATCAATTGCATCTGCTAGAAAAATGACAGGATGGATAATGAGAACCTTCAAAACTAGGGAGGCCAAGCCCATGATGACACTCTTCAGGTCACTTGTTCTATCTAGGCTGGAATATTGCTGCACACTAACAGCACCTTTCAATGCAGGTGAAATTGCTGACCTAGAAAATGTACAGAGAACCTTCACGGCGCGCATAACGGAGATAAAACACCTCAATTACTGGGAGAACTTGAGGTTCCTAAACCTGTATTCCCTGGAACGCAGGCAGGAGAGATACATGATTATATACACCTGGAAAATCCTAGAGGGACTAGTACCAAACTTGCACACGAAAATCACTCACTACGAAAGCAAAAGACTTGGCAGACGATGCAACATCCCCCCAATGAAAAGCAGGGGTGTCACTAGCACGTTAAGAGACCATACAATAAGTGTCAGGGGCCCGAGACTATTCAACTGCCTCCCAGCATACATAAGGGGGATTACCAACAGACCCCTGGCAGTCTTCAAGCTGGCACTGGACAAGCACCTAAAGTTGGTTCCTGGCGAAACGTTTCGGAATAAAGTTGCCTAACTGTTGCCTATGTGTCTTACCTACCAACCTGTCGGTATTTTATACCATTTTGATATTCACCCTGTCAGACACTGCAACACAATTGCATCTTGGTACAGAAAACACCTTGGACAACTTTTTCAAGTGAGAATTGTTTGATCTGAGAGGGACGTGACCTCTCAGTGGCTGCATTCTCAGTACTACTACTCTGCACCTCTCCTTCCGACAGGTGTCACACTGTCGCTTGATCTTCAGATAGTTCCTGACTATGGAACTGAACTTCTCCAGGCTGAGGGACTGACAACCTCAAATCTACGACTTCAAGGGTGATGGACTGATTACATCGTTTTCACATCTCTACTGTTCCTGCCTACTTTCTGTATTTGACTGAAGAAGCCTACCGTGTAGGCGAAACGTTTCGGAATAAAGTTGCCTAACTGTTGCCTATGTGTCTTACCTACCAACCTGTCGGTATTGTATACCATTTTGATATTCAAGCCTAGATCAACAACTGGCTCCTGGAGTTTAACCCCACCAAATGCAATGTCATCGGAAAGAAGATTGCAGACAGAGTACAGGCTAGGGGGCCAGACTGCAAACCTCACCCAAGGAAAAGGATCTTGGGGTGAGTATAATACTGAGCACATCTGAGGCACACATCAACCAAATAACTGCTGCAGCATATGGGAACCTTGCAAACCTAATACGTAACAGCATTTTGATACCTGAGTAAAGAATCATTCAAGACTATACTGAGTACATCAGGCCTATATAGGAGTATGCAGCATCAGTATGGAACCCACACCTGGTCAAGCACGTCAAGAAATTAGAGAAAATGACAAGGCTTGAAACAAGACTAGTCCCGGAGCTATGGGGTATGTCCTATGAGAAGAGGTTAAGGGAAATCGACCTGACAACACTGGAGGGCAGGAGAGATGGAGGGACATGATAATATGATAATATAATAATATCTTCAGCATTTACTACAAGTACATGTACATGATACACAGGCCTAGCTGACATCAATGACATACTACTATATAGAAAGCCCCTTGTCATGCTGAGCATTTTGGGCAAATTAGGTCAGTGTCTCAGGATGCGACCCATGCCAGTCGACTAAAACCCAGGGCCAGGTACCCATTTACTGATGGGTGAACATAGATAACGACATAAAATACTGAGAGAAATTGACAGGGTGGATTGGGACAGGATGTTTGAGAGATGGGACACAGATGGAAGTTGAAAACTCAGATGAGTCACAGGGATGTTAGGAAGTATTTCTTTAGCCACAGAGTAATGAAGTGGAGGCAGGATGCATATACAGCTTTAAGAGATACGACAAAGCTCATGGAGCAAGGAGACAGTAGACCTAATAGCGACCAGCAAAGAAACACGGCCAGTAGCTGTGAATCGATCCCCTGCAACCACAAATAAGTGAGTACACACATACATGTGATGTGATGATGTGAAGTTAATGAGGAGAATTAAATCAGATGAGGACCAGGCAGGACTACAAAGAGACCTGGACAGGCTGGAAGCTTGGTCCAGCAACTGGCTACTCGAATTTAACCCAGCCAAATGCAAAGTCATGAAGATCGGGGAAGGGCAAAGAAGACCACAGAAAGAGCACAGGCTAGGTGGCCAAAACTGCAAACCTCACTCAAGGAAAAGGATCTTGGGGTGAGTATAATACCGAACACATCTCCTGAGGTGCACATCAACCAGGCAACTGCTGTAACACATGGGTGCCTCGCAAGCCTGAGAATAGCGTTCCAATACCTCAGAAAGGAATCGTTCAAGACTCTGTACAACGTGTACGTCAGGCCCATACTGGAGTATGCAGCACCAGTTTGGAACCCACACCTGGTCGAACGTCAAGAAATTAGAGAAAGTGCAAAGGTTTGCAACAAGGCTAGTTCCAGAGCTAAGGGGAATGTCCTATGAAGAAAGGTTAAGGGAAATCAGCCTGACGACACTGGAGGACAGGAGGGTTAGGGGAGACATGATAACAACATATAAAATACTGCGAGAAATTGACAAGTTGGACAGAGACAGGATGTTCCACATTATTATTATTATTATTATAATCGCTGTATAGTCCTTGTGGCTTAGCGCTTCTTTTTGATTATAATAATAATATTATAATCAAGGGGAAGCGCTAAACCCGGAGGATTATACAGCGCCTGGGGGGGGATGTGGAAGGCATTCAGGCTTAATTCGGGGAACTGGAGCACAGATCCAATTCCCTAAATCAAGAGCCCCTCATCAACATCAAGGAACCTTCCTTGAGGGGCGGATGTTCCACAGATGGGACACAGAAACAAGGGGCCACAATTGGAAATTGAAGACTCAGATGAGTCAAAGAGATATTAGGAAGTATTTCTTTAGTACAGAATTGTCAAGAAGTGGAATAATCTGGCAAGCGATGTAGTGGAGGCAGGACCCATACATAGTTTTAAGACGAGGTATGATAAAGCTCATGGAGCAGGGTGATAAGAGGACCTAGTAGCGATCAGTGAAGAGGCGGGGCCAGGAGCTGTCTCGACCCCTGCAACCCCAAATAGGTGAGTACACACACACTCGACAAGTACCTCAGACAACCAGTAACTAACACAACAGGTTAAGTAATGAATAATTGCACAATTAATTAGTATCCAATGTACAGTAAGCATTCCCTATATATTGAACAGTCATCATAATTTCAAAAAATAAAACATAGGAAAAGTACCAGTATCGGCAAAATTTTGGCGTTGTCCCATCCCTAATGCTAATTTAAGGACAACGAACATAACATTACTTAAAATGGCCTAACGTAATTTAACCTGACCCTCCACAGGCAGTATAGGTGGGAATGGTGAGGCTTTACAATCCAAGCACTGCAGCCACTGAACGGGATTACTCGACTCAATACTAATCAATGGTTGGCCATGACATTCTGCTCGTTCCATAATAAATGTACTATTCTTGGTAATACCGGTATTTCCAAAAATAATTTTTGTCACAAGAAATAACAACTGTTGCCAGGGTATAGACAACATATTTGTATTTCACATAATATGCGAGAGGTCAGACCAGGACCTAAACTCAATATTGACCAATGTTGTACGTATGCTCAGACACTTATAGTTAAACATAGTTAGACCTACGACATTTTATACCAATATTTGCCTGCGGAATAAACCTTTATAAAGCTTCCCTGAATTAGTCACAGGTGTCAGCCAGTAAGTTAATTTCTTGGTTGGTAGTTTCAGCTCACACACTGAGTCCGGCATCGACCCCCGGCACGGGTGAAACGCTTGGCTTGTTTCCTTACTCCTACTGTCCTTGTTCACCTAGCATTAAGTAGGTACCCGGATCTTAGTCGACTGTTGTGGGTGGCATCCTGGGGACAAGATTTACCAAAGATACCTGAAAAGCTCTGCAAAACTAGGGACTTACTATATTGTATGTCAATGATGTCAACTAGGTCTGTGATATTTGTATCATGTACTCATAAAAATAAGGATTCAAATTCAAATTCAAAGTTTATTCTCTATAAAGATTACAATGCTGAGTTTATAGAATTTGGTTATTGTGTGGTTTACATGTAGTAAAATAATGATTACAGAGTGTACCACTAGAACACCTAGCATGGCTAGGCATTTCGGGCAGACTTAGTTTAATTCTTAATTTTAAAATATTACAAATTATGAGGTAAGTTGGTATTATGGCTAAGTGACTAAATACTAGTTTGTGAGTTTAGCAATGTGAATGCTTTTGTTTTGGCACAGTACATAGTTTCAGTATTGGAGTATCACAGGATTCATTATTTTAAGATTGAGATTATTATTACCCCACTTGGAATGCTGTTCAGTAATTTTACCATGTCTGTGGAAGGAGATCACACAAGGAAAGTTCTTTAACGCTGCAGAGAGGTTCTGGAGTCTTCATACAAGGCTCGAACTTTATTACCTACCATTCCTTACGGCACAGTATGATCCAAAGGGGCTAATGCTCCCTCATGAATGATTACCTGGTTCAGGTTCAGGTAGGTTTAACGGGATGATTCCTGGCCCGGGTGTTCTCCATGTGGTAACCCGAGAGTGGCTCCCAAAGGAATGTCGGAGTTTGTACAAGTGATGTACCGTTTACAACCCTATGGCGGGGGCAACCCTATGACAAGAGCAATGTGAGTTGTCTTCAAGTCAAGTGGAATACTGCTTAACCTGTGACAAAGGAGCGGTAAGCCTTCTTCGAGGATGAGGGACTGATTACCTCAAACTCCTATTCATACACCCTTCTGATTTGTATTGGACTGATGAAGCCACTGTGTGGCGAAACGTTTCTTCAATAAAGATTCTCACATGCTGCATAAGTGTTTCAATCTTCAAGCTTTCTGCGGTCCAGGTGGTGTCAGGGCCGGTGTTCTCACTGGTATGAGGCTTTCAACTCTCAAAAGCTCTGTTCCATTTGATATCTAACACTCGGGCCGCAGCCCGAGTGTTAGAGCGACTCAGGAGATTCTCTGGAGGTGTGTTTAACACCTGGCGTCTGAGATAATTGTCCCGAATGATGACCAGCAACAGCAGCAGTGCTAGACGTGGCAGTAGTAGTAGAATTAGCAGTAATAATTGTAAATAACAACAATAATAATAATAATAATGCGAAGTTGAAGTAACGTTTCACAGTAGAGATCAAATCAAATACTGTACTTATCTTCATACTGATAACCTAACATTTATTTGCCACTTCCTTGCTACATAAGGTGTTACAACAACTAGATTAGTACCTGGAGTCTACCTGGATGATGTTCCGGGGATCAATGCCCCCGCGACCCGGTCCATGACCAGGCCTCCCGGTGAATCAGGGCTTGATCAACCAGGCTGTTACTGATGGCCGCACGTAGTCCAACGTACGAACCACAGCCCAGCTGATCAGGCATTGACTTTAGGTACTACAGGCCTATCATACAGGATGCTATCTGACTGGATTCTGGGAAATGCTCATACTTCTATGGATGTGAACCTGACTTCTAAGGTTGTTTACAACTGTCACCTCAATTAGAGAAAACCACAACATAAGAAACAGAAATTCACCACCAGGCAAACAGGAGGAAAAATTTCCCTAACTCCGGATCATTGTCCTCATCGCTTCCGGGCCGTGTGGACGTGCTGCGCACACGCTCCCGATTCAGTTGATTTTCTGCGCAGTTTGCCTGTTTTGAGCAATCAACATGGCAGACGTGTGAATACTGTCTGTGTGGAACTGGTACATGGTGCCCTAAGCAGTTCTACAATGCAGGTGCTACTCCCTACGATTATTCGTGATGTGTATGGGATACCCAATGAAGAGCTTTATGGTGTGGCTGTTAACAGAGTTACGAGGATTTTCATCAAATTTATAAATGCTGGATTTTACTCAAGCATAGTTGACAAGTACCACGAGAAGAGGATGGCTGTGAATACAGCAGTGGAGGTATGTCTACATGATGTATCCAGCTATGTGACATACGTAAAAGTCAGGAATGTGCCCTTTGAAGCTACAGAGTATGATGTGGTTGCGGTCTTCCGTTGTTATGGCAAGATTCATTCAGCGGAATTGGGAGTGTGGAAGGATGGGCCTTATGTGGGACTGCCCGAGGGATCCTTCAATCTGAAGATGACGTTATGGCAATCAATTCCTTCGTATGTTTTACTGGAAGAGTTCCGAACGCAGGTCTACATATACTATGCAGGACAGAGGCGGACTTGTAGGCTGTGCGGATCATTTGACCATATGGCAGCCCAATGCCATAGGAAACCAGGACAGAGGGAACAGATGCCAACACCGGTGGATCAGCAGTTGGGTCCTGTGGTGCAGGAGACAGATGCAGCTGAAAGGGAGGCATCGTGCAGTTGGAGTGAGGAAGTGGATAAAGCAGAGGCAGAGACGGACTCATGTGCTACGTTACCTGTGGGGACGGGGCCTGAGCAGACGACGACGACGAACGATGACGGTGAGCCTGTAATGCAACAGGATAGAATGCTGGATGAGGTTTTGAATACCTTCCTGAGGTGGAGGGGAGTCTGGATGATGAGCAGCGTGGACGCTCATTGGAGGAGACTAGTCTCATCGGAACGTGGGAAGACCGTGTGCAATGAGGGGAAGAAGCACACGGTAGTGGCTGAGGTGCACAGAGCATGCATGGAAGAGGAGGTTACATGTGGAGATGGAGGTTCACGCAAGAGAACAGCTGGGACGTCTGATATGGATGACGTCTTAACGCCAGGGCAGAGACCTGGGAAGAAGTCTTGGAAGCCCAGGTTGGATCTCCCGGAGAGTGGGTGTAGCGGTGCTGAAGTACTGAAAGGTTCAAAGGATAAGGGGGGGGTTGGGGGACTGGACAGACAAGGTGACAAACGGGGCTCTAGTCAGCAGCCAGGTCACGCGGGTGCCATTCCAAGGAGGCGGGGCAAGCCGCCTTTACTGTCATAATTCAAGGTTGTAACGATCAATGTTAATGGCCTGAGAGCCGAGGTTAAAAGAGTATGGGTGGAATGGTTTTTAAAGAGATTTAATGTAGATATATGTTTCATTCAGGAGCACAATTATAAGTTTGGTTGTGAGTTGTCTTTGAAAGGATATAAGCTGTATGTGAGTGGCTCGTTGAGGTTGAAAGGTGGGGTTGCTGTGGCTGTAAAGGAAGCCAGTCCATTGCATATTTTGGGGTGGGAAGAGGGGGGGAGGGTCATGTGGGTGGAGGGAGAATGGGGTGCAATGAGGGTTTGTTTTATAGGAGTGTATATGCCGGCGGATGGCAACGCACGAGTCAAGGAGAACTTTGTGAGGGAATTTTTGATGTACTATTTAAGGGGTTTACCTTTAGTCACTGTCATAGGGGGAGATTGGAATTGCGTTATTAGGGGAGGGGATGTGGAACCGAGGGGGGCGGGGTGTATGTTGGGCATGTTACGTAATGTGTTTGGAGACGTGGGGGTTTTGGATGTTGTGGGGAGGGGTGGTTGGCAGGTTGAGTATACGTTTGTCAGACGGGATTATGCTGCAAGATTAGATAGGATCTATGCAACGGAAGCTGTACGTGTGTTGGAAGTCAGGACTTTTGATGTGGGGTTTTCTGATCATAGGGCAGTTATGGCAGATCTTGATTGGGAGGGTATGGTTAGGATACAATTGGGTTTTTGGAAATTAAATGCAAGACTCGTGAGGAGTGAGGAGGTGAGTATGGCTTTTGGGGAATAGTGGCAAACTTTTTGGGATTCTAGAGAGGTGGAGTCGTGTGTCTTAGAATGGTGGAAAAGTCACGCTAAGCTGGGTATAGCAGGTTTTTATAAAAGGAAGGGAAGGGAAGAGGCAGGGTGGAGGTATGGGTTGCAAAATTATTTTGAATATCAGCTAAATGGGTGTTATGAGGAAGGGGGGGCGGCAGTACGGAAACATGGTGCAGCTTAAGGACAGGTTGGCAGAGTTACATAATGGTAGATTTGATGCGGTACGTGTAAGGGCGGAAATGGAGGCTGTGCTGTGGGGTGATAAACCTTCGGGAAGTGTTTTGCGAGGTTTTAGGGTAAGGCAGAAGGATTCGACTATTTTAAACTTGGAGGTAAGTGAGGATATGGGTGGTTATCATAAGGGACAGGTACTGAATACTACAGAAGGCATGAGCAATTATGCTGATTTCTGGTTCCAAAAGAAGTGGGGGAAGGGGGAGGAGGGCGATGCTATTGAGGAGGTGTGGGGGGGGAGAGGTTTAGGGTCATGTGGAGAGGAGGGCATGGGGATGGGAGGTGAGATTAGCATGGGGGAAGTTGAGGAGGCTGTGTTCAAAATGAGTACTGGCAAGGCACCGGGTATAGATGGGATATCAAATGATTTTTATAGAATTCAATGGAAGCACATTAAGTACTGTCTGGTGAGGGTCATGAATTGTATGCGATGGGAGGGACAGTTAGGACAGACTCAGCAAACGGGTGTAGTCGTATTAGTACGCAAAAAGCAAGAGGGAAGAGTATTGAGTGAGTACAGAGCTATTTCGCTAATGTGTGCCAACTACAAGATTTTCGCGAAGATACTGGGCAATAGGATGAAGAAGGTGTTAGGTGGGGTTATTCATAAGGGGCAGATGGGTATTCCGGGCAGAAGCATGAGAGATGGGCATGGCCGCATTAGGGATTTTTTGGAGGGTTGCAACAGGGAAGGGCTTTTGGGCATTGATTGGGAAAATGCATACAACTGTGTGGATAGAAACTTTCTGAGGGCTAGTTTGTTGCATCTCGGTTTTGGCATGGGAGTGGTGAGGTGGGTTGATACAATGTATTCATCTGCAATGGTGCGAGTGCAAATTAATGGCAGGTTGGGAAGGCCTGTAAGGATGGAGAGGGGTTTGAGACAGGGGTGTCCCCTGTCTCAAATATTGTTTGTGTGTATGCAGCATCCATTTTATGGGCTCGTTGAGGGGAGGGGGATTTTAAATGGGGGAGAAGGATGGGTGTATAGATGTGGTGGGGTATGTGAATGATACCACTGTTCTGATAGCCGGAGTGGAGGGATTGCGTACGGTGGAAAGTGTGTTGGAGCTTTTCGGGAGGGCATCTGGCATGCGGGTGAACAGAGCAAAATCAAGTTTGCTGGAGGTGGATGCCTGGGTGGGGGGGGGCTTGGGGTTGGAGTTTGGGTGGGAAGTAGTGGCTAGGCTAAAAATTTGTGGAGTTATATACATGACAGATGCGCGGGAGGCTAGGCAGGTGAATTCGGAGGTGGTGGTGGAGAAGGCAGTAAAAAGGTTAAGGAGTTTACGGGCGGGGGACGTCACCTTACAACAGCAGGCGATAATCGTAAATTCATTAGTTTATAGTAAAGTGTGGAGTATGGCTGTGGTGTATCCACTGCGGACTCCAGACGTACATGAGATTCAGAGGAGGGCATTACGTTATGTTTGGGGTTTCGGGAGGGTATGGCTAAGCAAGGAGGTGGTGATGTCGAATATATGCAGTGGAGGAGTAGGCCTTTTAGCGTTGGGGCCGAGAGTAAAGGCCTTATATGTGAAACAGAGGTTCGTTAGGGAGGGGGGGAAAGAGGGGTTAGAGTGGGGAAAGTGATGGAGGATGTGCGGAAATGGTGGAGCGGAAAAGAATTAATTGAATGCGAGGATATGCTGAGGTTATTGTTATTGATTAGGGAGGTGGAAAAACTTAGGGTGGGGCATTTGGTGACGATGAGCAGAAGGCCGGAAATCATACAGGGGGTATTGGTTTATCCCTTGTATGATTGGGGTATGATATGGAATGACTTTCGAAAGCTTAAGTTAATGCTGAGAGTACGGGAGTTTGTATATAGATTTATAATGGGGATATTAGCATCGAAAGCTGTTTTGTGTTCAATGGGATTGGTGAGGGAACAGATCTGTGATCACTGTGGAAAACAGGAAACAGCTTTTCATGTGGTTTATTTCTGTGAAGAGTTGAGGGAGGTAAGGGTGTGGTTAGCGAAGGTTTTTAGGTTGATGGGTGGGGGTAATGTAGAGACCCTGCGAGCCTTAACATTAGAAGTACGCGGGGTCTCCAGAGAAGTGAAAAGGGCGATTATGTATGTAGTGGTGGATTTTCTGTATATTTCCTGGGGGGTGAGGGACACGGGAGGGGGGAGAATTAGGATTAGGGCAATTGCAGTGGGCATATATAGAACGGTTTGCAGAAACAAACTTATTTACGAGGGACAGTGGAGGGCACATTTTCCGGAGACCTACTGCAAACTTAAGGTCAATGGCCTCATTCAGTTGGCGAGCTAATTATATGTAAAGGACTGGTTTCCTTTGTAAGTGGGTTGCCATTAGTTTTTCGGAGGGAGAGTGTATGAGGTAAAGGACTTGCGAAGGAATGTGAGGGTCGGGAAGGTATGTACTGCGTGGTGCTGTGTTGACATGTAAGTTTTGTGTGCACGATTTTGATTAGCCCAAGATTTGTATAAATTAGGTCCTTGTGATTCAAAGGGAGTTATAGACGTCACTGTCCATGTTAGTCTACCAGTTTTTGCAAAGATAATTTTTCTAGTATGTATTTTCGCAGTATTTATTGTAATTTTGTAGGGAATTTCTTTCCTCTTAGATGGCTTTTATATTTGTTTTTACATCATTTGTTTTCCATCACTTTTGTAATGTTATTAAGTTTCGTTGCTGATGCAACGTATGTTGTAAAAATCTTACAGTTGTTGATGCTTTATACGCTTGTGGAAAATACTGTATATATTTTCCAGAAATTCAGTATTTATATGTAAATAGACGGCCATACTGTATTTAATAATAATTATGTCATAGAAAACGGAAAGCCTGCATCTGCGCAGACGGGACTCGCCATCTTGGTTTTGAATTGGATACAACGTTAATATAATGGGAAGAATTTTTCGTGCTCTAGAGGTTAAAATTGGGTTGACACCTCTCAAATAGGAGGCGAAATTGTTGGATGTGCATTCCTGCATAACTTGAGATATCAGACGACTGGACAAGACGGCTCCAGGAACCTCAGATAAGCTCTCTAGATTTGTGTATAATTCTGGCCAGTGTTTTCATAAATTTGGTTAGTGAGGTTTTTCTGAGTATGATACAACTTAATTAATATCCAGTCAAATTGGTGAGTGATATTAAGATATATTTTCCTTCTGTTATGTATATGTGAATTTATATATAATCATTTTTTAATATACAGTCCACAAATTTATATATTTACCAGTATTCCTGATGTATGTATATTTCATTTAATTAATAGGTTCAGAGCAACTTGTGGTTATGACAGTGGTAGGTATCGAAGGGGGACATTTTTTGCGACCTAGGTGTCCCAAATTCCTACTTGTCTATGTAACATTGATAAATAATAATTATCTTTGTTATCATTTACTGTTATGTACATAATTAGTTACATTCAGATAAATGCAATTTTCCACAACGCTTATGCAATTTTGTGTAATGCTTATTTTTGTTATAGAGTAATGTTTTCGTTGATAATTACCAGACTTTGTTCTTAAGTTAAATCTCATAAACAGTTGCATGTATATATAAAGTTACAAAAATTTATGTTTGATCACTGCTGTGATCAATACGTGTGTGAATGATGTGGGTGTATTTACAGATGAGTTTTCATGGGGGGTGGTCCCCCCTCCAACAGTTTTGTGTGTATGTGTCAGATATATTATCATTTTGTATAATGTGTGTCAGTGAATGGTGTGTATGTGCGTGTTTCAAAATTTTTTCTCTTGCACTTGTGATATAATTCTTCGTAATCTTGTCCAGATCCTGTATTATTGTGGTATTTAATATTTTATACTACCTTGTAATTTATGATGTTTTAAATAAAATATATAAAAAAAAAATCCGGGTCCTTCGAAAAACCCACACCCCACTGCGGCGAAGGAAGTCTATCATTAAATTTCTGGGAAAGTTATCCGTCAAGATCCCTTGCCCCAGGGAAAGCCCTTGGACCCCGCCTATGACTGCAAACTCCTGCGAAGGGCATCGTATTATGCTGTGTCGCGAACCCCAAAGAAAAGCCTCTCCACGCAGTCAATATACTGCTGGATGTTAATACAAGCATGGCCTGCACACCACCTCCGCCTTACAAGACTTTTTATATGATGAGCCCTAGTCTCCAATGATTGATTTAATGCCCTTCAAAGGGAAAATGACCGCAACCCAAGACGCCTACCAATCTCGTTGCACGGTGGCCTGGATTACCAACCGCGTTTCGGTAACTGCATACGGAAGTCTAGTGGCCACATCAGTCAAGAGAGGCTCTCTCGCAACTGACCTATTCGAAAAACAACATGGTAGACACCCCACAGCGGAAACACGCCGTCGTATGGCCAAAAAAAGGTGATATCTACACCTCGGGTTCACTAGACTCTGTAATACCTCTGCTGGCTACTAACAATATTAATTGTACTCAGCCTCCCAAGGCATTCACGACTGATATCTTAGTCCGAATAAAATTATCTGCTGTAGTCTGGTCATGCCACAAAGTCTAATGTGAGGTCAGTTATCAGTCTCTTCGTCAAATGTATGAATAATGAACTGTTGCACAAGTTTTCTTCCCAATACGTGCAGTTGCTAAAAGGTTTCTGCTGACATGTTGTAAAGGAGTTTAACTGGGCCGCCACAGCTGACGCTGTATTCGGCAGTCCTGGTGTACTGAGAGCAAATATTACCTAAGTCTAGGAAGGAATTTCAAAAGAAACAAAGGTCTTGGGAAATAGAAACGGGAACTAACGTTCCTAATTGGTTAAGGTGTCCCCCCCCCCAACTTCAACAAAACACCTCAGTCAGTGCCAGACATTCCTCTCTACCCTTTACCCCTCAGCGTCCTAATTGATTGCCTAGCAGGTAAAGAATAAGGAGAAACGCCCAAGAGCAGTTGGATGACAGACCATTAAGACAGAGACAAAGAAAAAGATTTATTTCAGAATGATACAATGTTTGTACAGAGATGGGTGATACTTGGCTGTGCACGCACAAAGCCCCATAGTTATGCATAACATTTTGGGCTGTATGTCATCTGTCACCACCAGTCAAGAATACTTTAATCCCTAAAATAGTGATTATAGTAAGCTCTCGGCACGTATAAACTGAGAGCCATACACTTATCGGTGTACGTGTGCGTGTGTGTGTTAGTTACCATTTTGTCCTAGGCACATGCCGATTAGACACTAGGCCTGTTGTATATGAGTACGTGTGTGTGTGTGTGTGTGTGTGTGTGTGTGTGTGTGTGTGTGTGTGTGTGTGTGTGTGTGTGTGTGTGTGTGTGTGTGTGTGTGTGTGTGTGGTAGTGTGTGTGGTAGTGTGTGTGGTAGTGTGTGTGGTAGTGTGTGTGGTAGCGTGTGTGGTAGTGTGCGTGTGTGTGTGTGTGTGTGTGTGTGTGTGTGTGTGTGTGTGTACTCACCTAGTTGAGGTTGCAGGGGTCGAGTCCAAGCTCCTGGCCCCGGGTGTGTGTGTGTGTGTGTGTATATATATATATATATATATATATATATATATATATATATATATATATATATATATATATATATATATATATATATATATATATATATATATATATAATACACACACACACTTATTGTCCAAATATCTTTAATATGCATAATGTGACTCTCAAAATTCGGGAGAAGATACTAAGTAAGAGGATATTGGAGCACTTGGAAAAGATACTTCACAGAAAACCAGCAAGGATTTGAGGACGGGAAATCATGTTTTATATATTTGCTGGGGTTCTGTGACAACCACAGAGATAAAACAATAAAGACAGGACAGGGTGTACTGTACCCTTTTTGGGCTGTAGGACAGAATTTGATACAGTACCACTTTCGAGTAGCCCAGAAATTAAGGGATGAGACATCAGAATGGGGTTTCTCAAGGATCAGTACTAATTCCGCTACTGTCTCTAATACATATGATTCCAGAGGAGCTTATTGTACAACGTTTCACTACAAATTGGCTTTATTAAGTACAGTATACATGAACGACCACTGTGTCACTGTTTACGAATGATGTAAAACTAATAAGAAGAATAAGAACAGGAGAAGACAATCTTGAACTGCAGGGAGACCTCGACAGACTATACATGTAGTCCAACAAGTGACTGCTTAAGTTCAAGCCAAGAAAATTCAAGATCATGAATAATGGGAAAGGTGAAGGTAAACGGACACAGAGAATTAAGACACAGATGAGAAATAAGGCGTTAAAGACACATGAGAAATAAGGCGTTAAAGTATTTCTTTAATCTTAGGATAGCTGGGAAGTGAAATGACTTGGATGAAGCAGTGGTGGAGGCAAACTCAATATACAGCTTCAAGATTAGACATGATAAAGCTCTAACAGCCAGAAACAGTGATGCCTATCAAAATGGTCTAGGAGGTGGGGCTATGAGCTAAGCCTCGACCAGAGGTTGTATACGCTTCTATTAAATGTCATCCAATCCTGTAAAAAGTATGTATTATATAGAAATAAATTATTATTATTATTATTATTATTATTATTATTATTATTATTATTATTATTATTATTAAGTACGCCGGGTCACCATCTGGAAAGGACCCGGGCCGGGACATGTACCAACGAATCATTCAAGTATTATAAGTAGTTGTAGTTGTGCATATATATGTCGTGCCGAATAGGTAAATTATTTTATTATTATTATTAAAGATTAGCCGGTATTCTCCCGGCCCGGGCCTTTTCCAAGTGGTGGCCCGGCCTTGGCTCCCTCTAGGGAGTGTCTGAGACCTAAGTCTCCCATGGGAGGAGGCACAAGTACCTCCTCATCTTTGGGACCAACTGTCCCCAGGCCTAGCCACAAGCTAGGCCTCGCTGGTCTGCCATCCCCGCCTCAAGGGGGCTAATGGAAATGACAGTCTTATGAGCTAAAGGCTCGGGCTCAGGCACCTACCCTGCCCTAGAAGGGCTGGGCATGGTGTCGATGAATAGGTAAAACACGATTTTGGCTTAAACAGCAACGCTCTTCTTCCCGAATAAGGCAAGTGAAAATTTGTGTATGCAATAATTTCGCAAAAATCATACTGAAGCTAACGAAAAATATATGTTTCATTGTGTTTGTTTATTATTAAATTATTGTAAACTTATCTAAAATATATTTAGCTGGATTAGGCTAAATTAAATTGCGCTTGTTATAATAAGGTTAGGTTTCTTAGGTTCTTTTGGTACAAAATTATTAATTTTTACATTAACGTAATTGAAAAAATATATATCTTTAAACGTATAAGAGAAAATTTTAGAAAAGACTTCATTTTAAACGAGTTCTTGCTAACTGACCAATTTTACCTATTCGGCACGATATATATATATATATATATATATATATACATATATATACATATACATATATATACATATACATATATATATATACATATATATACATATAGGTATGGGGTAGGTTTAAAAATGTAGTGTTAGAGTGTTCAGCAGAAGTTTGTGGTTACAGGAAAGTGGGTGCAGGAGGGAAGAGGAGCGATTGGTGGAATGATGATGTAAAGAGAGTAGTAAGGGAGAAAAAGTTAGCATATGAGAAGTTTTTACAAAGTAGAAGTGATGCAAGGAGGGAAGAGTATATGGAGAAAAAGAGAGAAGTTAAGAGAGTGGTGAAGCAATGTAAAAAGAGAGCAAATGAGAGAGTGGGTGAGATGTTATCAACAAATTTTGTTGAAAATAAGAAAAAGTTTTGGAGTGAGATTAACAAGTTAAGAAAGCCTAGAGAACAAATGGATTTGTCAGTTAAAAATAGGAGAGGAGAGTTATTAAATGGAGAGTTAGAGGTATTGGGAAGATGGAAGGAATATTTTGAGGAATTGTTAAATGTTGATGAAGATAGGGAAGCTGTGATTTCGTGTATAGGGCAAGGAGGAATAACATCTTGTAGGAGTGAGGAAGAGCCAGTTGTGAGTGTGGGGGAAGTTCGTGAGGCAGTAGGTAAAATGAAAGGGGGTAAGGCAGCCGGGATTGATGGGATAAAGATAGAAATGTTAAAAGCAGGTGGGGATATAGTTTTGGAGTGGTTGGTGCAATTATTTAATAAATGTATGGAAGAGGGTAAGGTACCTAGGGATTGGCAGAGAGCATGCATAGTTCCTTTGTATAAAGGCAAAGGGGATAAAAGAGAGTGCAAAAATTATAGGGGGATAAGTCTGTTGAGTGTACCTGGTAAAGTGTATGGTAGAGTTATAATTGAAAGAATTAAGAGTAAGACGGAGAATAGGATAGCAGATGAACAAGGAGGCTTTAGGAAAGGTAGGGGGTGTGTGGACCAGGTGTTTACAGTGAAACATATAAGTGAACAGTATTTAGATAAGGCTAAAGAGGTCTTTGTGGCATTTATGGATTTGGAAAAGGCGTATGACAGGGTGGATAGGGGGGCAATGTGGCAGATGTTGCAGGTGTATGGTGTAGGAGGTAGGTTACTGAAAGCAGTGAAGAGTTTTTACGAGGATAGTGAGGCTCAAGTTAGAGTATGTAGGAAAGAAGGAAATTTTTTCCCAGTAAAAGTAGGCCTTAGACAAGGATGTGTGATGTCACCGTGGTTGTTTAATATATTTATAGATGGGGTTGTAAGAGAAGTAAATGCGAGGGTCTTGGCAAGAGGCGTGGAGTTAAAAGATAAAGAATCACACACAAAGTGGGAGTTGTCACAGCTGCTCTTTGCTGATGACACTGTGCTCTTGGGAGATTCTGAAGAGAAGTTGCAGAGATTGGTGGATGAATTTGGTAGGGTGTGCAAAAGAAGAAAATTAAAGGTGAATACAGGAAAGAGTAAGGTTATGAGGATAACAAAAAGATTAGGTGATGAAAGATTGAATATCAGATTGGAGGGAGAGAGTATGGAGGAGGTGAACGTATTCAGATATTTGGGAGTGGACGTGTCAGCGGATGGGTCTATGAAAGATGAGGTGAATCATAGAATTGATGAGGGAAAAAGAGTGGTGCACTTAGGAGTCTGTGGAGACAAAGAACTTTGTCCTTGGAGGCAAAGAGGGGAATGTATGAGAGTATAGTTTTACCAACGCTCTTATATGGGTGTGAAGCGTGGGTGATGAATGTTGCAGCGAGGAGAAGGCTGGAGGCAGTGGAGATGTCATGTCTGAGGGCAATGTGTGGTGTGAATATAATGCAGAGAATTCGTAGTTTGGAAGTTAGGAGGAGGTGCGGGATTACCAAAACTGTTGTCCAGAGGGCTGAGGAAGGGTTGTTGAGGTGGTTCGGACATGTAGAGAGAATGGAGCGAAACAGAATGACTTCAAGAGTGTATCAGTCTGTAGTGGAAGGAAGGCGGGGTAGGGGTCGGCCTAGGAAGGGTTGGAGGGAGGGGGTAAAGGAGGTTTTGTGTGCGAGGGGCTTGGACTTCCAGCAGGCATGCGTGAGCGTGTTTGATAGGAGTGAATGGAGACAAATGGTTTTTAATACTTGACGTGCTGTTGGAGTGTGAGCAAAGTAACATTTATGAAGGGATTCAGGGAAACCGGCAGGCCGGACTTGAGTCCTGGAGATGGGAAGTACAGTGCCTGCACTCTGAAGGAGGGGTGTTAATGTTGCAGTTTAAAAACTGTAGTGTAAAGCACCCTTCTGGCAAGACAGTGATGGAGTGAATGATGGTGAAAGTTTTTCTTTTTCGGGCCACCCTGCCTTGGTGGGAATCGGCCGGTGTGATAATAAAAAAATAAAAAATAAATATATATATATATATATATATATATATATATATATATATACATATATATATATATATATATATATATATATATGTATATATATATATATATATGTGTGTGTATATATATATATATATATATATATATATATAATCAGGGATACACGAAAAGCTACAAGATAAGTAATAGTTTCAGAATACAGCTGATAATCAGATGTGAGTCATTATCACGAGGTTAGTGAATCATGTACAGCATAAGCAAACTACGCAATGTTTATGCAAAAATTACTAACTGTTATATCTCGTCTTGTCATTTCAACACAATCGATCACTCATATCAGTTACGTACCAAAAAAAAAAAAAAACAATATTGATTAGGAATATCAATATTGACTGGCTGCTGACTAAATAACAGCATATTATTAAACCGATTTCAATAGCATTCAAGCTTCATTAGTTAAGTTTAAAGGTTGACCTTATAAGTGCATTATTTATATATATATATTTTATATTATTTTAATTATGTACAAAGTTCAATACAGTGTGATTCATTAATATATTGCGAGTGTCTGCATCTGTGCGACTTATTATTTCCTCGAAGTGTATACGCTAACCTCTACCTTAATTAACAGTGTATTACATTAAGAGCAAAGTTTATATTTTATATTCCAACAACTGGCCCATTTTCACATCCCTCTGATTGATAGAAAGTGTTATCAAATTATTTATTAGAGGAAAAGTAAAAAGATTGTGAAACGCTATAAATCAGATGACTAGTAACTCGCAGACGCCAAGGATCTTATAGTACGATGCTCACTTGTACACAAAATTTCTTGATCCCATTACCCAAAATAAAGTTCATTCCACTTATAGGTGTTTGGGTGCTGCTGTTTAGTCATAGACTGACAGAAATCTGGGAATTTACACTGCCGAAGGTTGAGTAAAGATGCTGGCGCTAATCAACAGAATATTAGACTGGTTCAAGAGTCTCTTCTGGAAGGAGGAGATGGAACTGACGCTGGTTGGTCTCCAGTATTCCGGCAAAACAACCTTCGTCAATGTTATTGCTGTAAGTTAAAGGCGTTGCCATCGGGTTTTGGTGTCTCCAGACAAGGTTCTAGGAACCAAGCACTTGGATAACACCTCTTGTACTCTTTAATTTCCTTCATATAATTTCTGATAAGCTAATTATGATATATATATATACATGTATATATATGAATTTATTCATATAATTTTTTTGGCTTGTGTATTTTATTTGCATGGTTATAATCATGACTGATGTCTACGTTTTTTAATAGCATGGATAACACCTCATAGGCTCTTTAAATTCTTTCATAGAATGTCTTCTCTAAGGTTAAATATAATATGTACAAAATGTATCTGGAGGCGAATTCATTCAGACTTTTTTTTGGCTAGTTTATTTTATTTAAATGGTTATAATCATGACTGATTTACATATTTCTTAATAGCCTGGCTAACACCTCTTATGTTCTTTAAATTCCTTCACAGAATTTCTTCTGTAAAGTTAATTATGTCAAGGATCCCAGTGGAAATAAGTCACTGACTTTTTTTGGGGGTTATCCTAGGTAATTTATATGTATGTTACTATGTATGATAATTTCTGGAACTTTGTGAGAGCCTGTACCTAAATAAACTTGTGTACAAAAATGCATCTAGAGGCAAATTTATTCAGATAAAATATTGGGGGCAAGTTTATTTTATTTACATGGTTATAATTATGACTGTTGTCTATGTTTTATAAATAGCTAGTCTGTTCATAGTAAGATATTACAGGGACAGCAATGGAAATGTCACACTGACCTCATTGGGTTGTCCTAGGTAATTTACATGTTGCCATGTAAGGCAGTTTTAATCATCCAAAACATGTTTAATTGTACTTGTGTGTAATTGTACCTAGAATGATGTAGGCCTAAAACTGTTACATAGGCACTAGGCTGTAGAACAGTAGCAGGAGGGTATACCTGCTAGCCATTCTATATTCTACAGCTTCATAGCAGCTCTTCCTACTTTTTTTTTTTCCATATAGCTACTAGTGATCTCACCAACGTTCCCAAGTTCAGTGAAGTTGGGAGAGGTCTCTCATAATTTTCCACTACCAGAAAGTTCTGTATAGTTTTCATAAAATTATCGGCAAACACTTGTGTTAATATAGTTAATTGCAGTGTATTTTGTCATTATTTGAAAATTATTATTCATGGTAAATGTGTCATTCTTAATTATTGGAATGTATTAACCATGTATAATACAGTTATCCAGAAATATAAATTCAGTATACATATTAGTTTATGAATACTATATTAATGTATTATGTAGACATTCTTTATTCCTTCATACTGATATATTATTTTTGTATTTCTCTATTAAATATATTTTCATAAATTTATTTTTCAACACTGAAGTGCAAGTTTCACCCATGCAATGTGCCTTTATCAAATTGCATATGATTTTTTTTGACTTGAAGCCCACAGTGTAGGGAAAATGTGAATACACGTTCTATGTTCTGTATGTATCTGTCCCACATTACTCTAATAGAGGAACAATGCAGTAGGCCTGCTGGCCCATGTTAGGCAGATTCACAAACCCATCTCTTCTCACTCCTAAACACCCAAGAATAGAGGAGCACTGTAGTAGATCTACTGACCCATGCTAGGCAGGAGTTCTTCACACCCAGCCACTCCCGCTCGTGTACCTTCACACACTATTTTAAATGTTAGGTAAAAGGAGATATGTATATTAGCTGAACATGTGTCCTTTTACCTAACATATTGTAGGTGATTCTACCAACATTATTACACTACTTTTAATGCTTCCTTACATACATGCTTCATTGATGCTACTTAGTAGTTTGTTTTGCTCATCCCTAACTCTTTGTTAAGCCAATGCTTTCCTATATCCTTTCTAAATCTAAATTTAACCAAAATTAATCCATTATTTCAACTTCATTTTTGGTTAACTATTCTTTGTAGGCGAGTAGGGTATCAGCCAATTTTGATGGTATTGGTGTCAGCCTAAAAATTGTATTGACAAACATTTTAGCATTGTCCTGTCCCTAATTCTCAGTACCCTAAAATTTCTATTTCTTGATAAAAATGAAAACATACAAATGCAGCATTTAAACCTGCTGACAACACAAAAATAGGCCGAATAATACTTTCAGAGGACACTGTGTACCTGTTAAGGAGGTGTTTTTACTAATTTGTATTGCTTACCTTGTGGTTAAAAAAATAATAAAAATATTACATATCCATGGACTTCTTATAATATTTTGTTGTTTTTACAGTCAGGGCAGTTTAGCGAAGACATGATTCCAACAGTGGGTTTCAACATGCGAAAGATCACAAAGGGAAATGTTACCATCAAGGTCTGGGATATTGGTGGACAACCACGGTTTAGATCTATGTGGGAGCGGTACTGCCGAGGCGTTAATGCCATAGTGTAAGTATCTTGCAATATTTAAACGTTAGTCATAATCTAGTGTATATTAGATTAAGAATTCTGCATATTGTTTTGGTTACCACAAAGTGAAGCAGACCCATCACCAGCCAAATCAACCAGGTTGTGATAGACATGTGGGCCAGCAGACTGCCGTTAGGAACAGCCTGGTTCAGCTGGCAAGCACCAGACAGTCCTGACCCAGGGCTGGGCTGAGGGAGTAGGAAAACTCTTGAAATCCTTGGAAGGTATATATCACAAGTATAAAGGTACCAGTAAAGGTATAAAGGTACCAGTAATGGTACCTGCACCTGTGAAGGTATCTATATAATAAAATAATACAAGTACCATCTGACTTACAACCTGCTCGACATATGACCATTTGTACTTACAACTGTACATCTGGCAGCATATACAGTACTAACATACAGCCTCTCCTCGCTTAACGACAGAGTTCCGTTCCTGAGACCAAGTCATTAATCAAATTTGTCGCCAAGTGAGGAGCATACTATAATGGTAGTGAGTTTGTGTCGGCCATCTTTGATATTGTTTTAATGTCACCTTCGCACCATTTATAACATTTCTGGTATACAGTGGTCACTCGCTTTTCGTAGTTCTCGGCAATCGTAAATTTCGCCAATCATAGGGGTATTTTCGTATAAACATGGACTCGCTTTTCATAGGTTGACTCGCGGATAGTAGTTCGTCCAGGACGCTTACGCACGGTGTGAGCCGGGGAGGCCTCCCTACCCAGCCAGTCTGGCATTGTTTACCAGTGAGTGAAGGTCCCCTCAAGTGCTCCTACGAAATATTTCATAATATTCCACTCATTTTAGTGCTTGCAAGTACTAAATAAGCTACCATGGCTCCAAAGAAAGCTCCTAGTGCCAAGCCTGTGGTAAAGAAGGTGAGAAATATGTACAGTGACAAAGTCTTGGGCCATTTTAGGGAAGTGTTAGAGACGCCAGAAACAGCTCTCTCCACAGTTACTTTGCGAGACAGGACTAGAGTGACTCTCAAGGTGGTCCTAGTGGCATTAAGAAACAGAGAAGAGAAGCAACCCCAGAGAAGCAATTGGTACCTGAGGTGTTACTGGAAGGGGACTCCCCTTCCAAACTGTAAACAATCCAATCTCTCTCCTCCTCCAGTCTCCCATACACTAAGAAGAATCTCCAATAAAGGTAAGTGTTATGCTGTTAATGTTTCATTCATCATTTCCCATTGTATTGTTTATGTACTACATGTATATTTCATGTAAAAAATTTTTTTGTTTTAATACTTCTGAGTGTCAGAAACGGATTAATTGTATTTACATTATTTCTTATGGGGAAAATTGATTCGCAAATCGTAAATTTCGTTTATAGTAGCTCCTCCAGGAATGGATTAATTACGAAAAACGAGGGACCACTGTATTTTTAAATGTTTATACAGTAGTGTACTGTATATTGAAATAAACAGAATTAGAGGAAATCAGCTGTAACATACATTATTTAGGTATGAATACTGGTCAGAGACCCCGTCATAAATCCGAGGTGTTGGTAAATGAGTACTTCACTACGTGAGGAGAGGCTGTATTTAGTGAAAAGTAACATACGACAATAAGTATGTACTTTATATAGCAAAGGTTTGACATTATGCCCTACCCAGTATGTCAGCAATTTTCTAAGGTTTGACTTGCATCCATTTTGACTTATGAGTGGCTGGTCAGAACCAAGCTTGGTCATAAGTCAGATGATACTTGCATTATTAACTTAATATTCATATACATGTATAACTTTTTCTTTCACTTGGGCTTAACTGTTATTTACATTATAGATAAACCATGTAAGACAGTTATGTAATTTATCTCTGTGGCTTACCTATGGCCAGTTTTAGTTTATTCCATAATTTTAGCCTGTATTGAGGTCAGCTTTCCATATACAGCCTCTCCTCACTTAGCGATGTACTCATTTACTGACGACTCGGACTTAAACGACAGGCTCTCTGACCAGTATGCATACCTAAATAATGTATATTAGAGCTGATTTCCTCTAGTCTGTTTATTACAATATACAGTACACTACTGTATAAACATTTAAAAATATACCAGAAATGTTATAAATGGTGCTAAGGTGACAATAAAAGAATATCAGATGGTTGACACAAACCCACTACCATTATAGTATCCTCCTCACTTAGCAATGAATTCATATATCAACGTGGTCTTAGGAACAGAACTCTGTCATTAAGTGAGGAGAGGCTGTATTGTTATATGCATTCACCAGGCAGAAAATTGAAAAATACTCATGAATAAGCAATTCTTGAGTGTTAAAGAAAATTGAAAAATACTCATGAATAAGCAATTCTTGAGTGTTAAAGAACTTAACTAACACTAATAGTGCTGTGACAGCCCTTGAGCTATCAGAACTTTTCATTTGACCTAACAATAGTTAACAGCCTAGGGGCTGTCACAACCCTTCATTAACAAAAACAATGCAATACTTCTCTTGATGTCTTGATAAATTTTCATGTTTTTCTTTTTTTGTTATGCTCTAATAAAAGCAGGGATATACATGTACTTCACTGTGCATCTAGCAAACCATAGACCCATCTTAAGGGTTAAATGCTTCAGTGTGATTATAATAATAATAATGTACTCCACTCTGGTGAAGGGAGGGAGGAAGGACTTGTAGGTTGTACAGTATGTAATGTGATGGAGATAAATAGTATAAAATACTAAAATGATGGGTAAAGAGAGAAATACAGTTTAATGCAATCCTTTATTGACAATGTTTTGCCCACACATTGGGCTTTATCAAGCCACAGACAGATACAACTTTCGAGAGAGGATGGGTATATACTGTATAGAGAGTGCAGTGACCTAAAGGGTCAGGTGAGGAATGCTGAAACTGATCGATAGGAAGAGGTTGGATTTGAGAAGGACTTGCCCAGCATGAGTCAGTAGACTTTGGGGGAGCACTGCAGAAGGCCTTCTGGCCTGTGCTGGGCGGGTCTCTTTCCGATCCAACCTCTTCTCGGTCATCAGTTTTAACATTCCTTACCTGAACCTTCACATCACTATGCTCCCTATATATTATGCATGTCCTTTCTCCAGAAGTAAATCAGTTTGTGACTTGAGAAAACCCATTGTGTGAATAAAATGTTGTCAATAAATGATCGCAATATACTGCATTTCTTTCTCTTACACGTAATGTGACAGTGCTTCTCTCTCAGATGCAGCCAGAACCTCTCTCCCAGAGCAATAAACAATTTATACACAGTACTGTATATGTAAATAAATGGTTCGGAGAACTGACAAGTTGATAAATTAGGCATGTGTGCAACACTTAGGTATCTTCATTGAGGAAACATTTTGCCACACAGTAGCATCATCAGTCCAATACAAAGACAACATCATCATCTTGGGATCTTGATACAGGAAATTCTTCACTTGCCTAACCTTTAGGCATGACCTGCTTCCACATGTGGATTTGTCCAATGTGATATTGCCTACACTGCTTTATCTCACCTGTCTGCAGTATATAAGCCACTTTTGCACACATGCTGTATTCTTTTCAAGATTGATGGACTGATTACGTTGACTCCAGGTTGAGGGACTGATTACTGTATTTTGCAGCTTATTAGATACATTTTTTTTTTCCATAAAATGTCTCCAAAAACCACCCTGCATCCTATAAACTGAAGGTCAGTGACGGAAGCTATAAGTTTGAGGTGTGGGGGTGGGCTGTAACTCTCCCAGTTATGTCCAATGCCAAGCCATTGAAACTAAACAGTCCAGCATTTCAAATTTACTGTAAATTAATAGTTTTGAGACAAGCTATTGATGAAATACGGATACTGTACTGGGATGTTGACAGAAAATGAAATTCCTTCATAAGCAACACCTTCCTTTCTTATTTCTTAAACTACCGAAGTCACAAAGCAGCGTCATTTGTGGTAGGCATTTTAAAATAATGCTACCGTATACTACACTATCGTTAGCACATGCTGGGTATTTTCACTTCATTACTAGGTACCAGTAATCATATTTACTGTATGTTATGGTACTTAGCTTCAAATATTGCCAAGCAAATACAGTGGCCCAACAACAGCTGAAGCAGCCATTTTTGTTTATGCCAATAGTCACTGACAAAGACGCATCAGTATGCACTCTGGGACCCTCACTGTATAGAGTTGCGCACACAGCAGCAACTCAGTCACCAGCGACTGTTTCACCAGTTCAGATTGAGAGATCAGGGTGTTCAGGTGAGCACTAGGCCTGTCGTATGTTTTGACCTACCCATAAATCAAACATAACCTTATTTCTGCATGTAAAATTACCACAAGTTTCAGTGTAGTAAATATTACCTGGTATTGGGCACTCTTTAACTTTTTCTCTGATTATTACCTTCTAAATTGGGAGGCATCTAATGCATCGGAGTGTCTTATAAGCCGCAAAATACGGTACCTCAAACTCCTGATCTTCATCTTTGTATAGGACTGATGAAGCTGGTGATGCAGAGGATATGAAAACACTTGGGCGTGTTGACTACTGATGCAGCAAAAAGTTGATCTACTTCCATCGGTGAAAGTTTGATCAGTGAACAATATACACCTACCATCCGACTTACGACCTGCTCGACTTACGACCACTCGACTTACGACCGTGTTTTTTTTCTTATGCCAAATTTCTGAGAAATAAACAACTATTTGTGTTGTACACTGTTTATCCTAAACCTTACAGTATAAAATACAGTACTAACAGCATAAAAAGTAAAGTAAAACATGAAATACCAAAATAAAACTATAAAATAGTCATTACAAAAATGTTATGTTGATATTCAGTAGTAAAGTTTGACTTACGTCCATTTCGACTTACGACCGGTTTCTCGGAACCGAAGTCAGTCGTAAGCCGGATGGTAGGTGTATCTATAAACATTCTTTGGTCACTGTATGAGTGGAAACAGTCATTAAGGGGGAGGTTAGTGGTTGGCTTCTTTAATCTAGTCATTGTACATATTGGATCAAGTTGTTAAGTGGGGGGTCGACTGTAACTGTTTTTTAAGGATTATAATTTTTTTTTTTTATGAAGGGTTAGTACAACTCATCATTTTAAGTGAAAGGGAACCATAAAAAATTTGAGTTAGGAAGTGTAAATGTGTTATTAACTATGATTTTGTCTTTCAGGTACATGGTAGATGCAGCTGACCCTGAAAAGATAGAAGCATCACGTAATGAACTGCACAATTTACTAGACAAGCCCCAACTGGCAGGCATCCCAGTTCTGGTGTTAGGAAACAAAAGGGACCTACCAAATGCTCTTGATGAAAAGGGTCTTATTGAGAGAATGTAAGTTTCACTAGTCTCAAGCCAGTATAATTCAATTAACCCTTTCAGGGTTTTCGACGTACTAGTACAGCTTACGCACCAGGGTTTTTGACGTGCTAGTACGCCTAAATTCTAGCGCCCTCAAATCTAGTGAGAGAAGGCTGGTAGGCCTACATATGAAAGAATGGGTCTATGTGGTCAGTGTGCACAGTATAAAAAAAAATCCTGCAGCACACAGTGTGTAATGAAAAAAAAAAAAACTTTGAGAGTGGTTTTTGGTTTAAAACAGCGACTTTGCACTGTATTTTCGTATGGTATTTATGATGGTATTCAAGTTTTCCTGGTCTCATTTTATAGAATGGAAGGCATATTACAGAAATTGAGACGATTTTGATTGGTTTTTACAATAAAAAGTACCTTGAAATTGAGCTCAAAGTAGGAGAAATCTTAGATTTTTGCCAAAGTTCAAAAGTAAACAAATGCTACGTGTCCAATACACGTCAACTGGCGAGTCTAATGTTCTTTCACAAGTGCGCTGATATTATTTATACCATTTCTACACTAATGCAGTAATCTGCATAACAGTAAATCTTCTATTTTTTGAGAAAAAAATTCAAAGTGGAAAGCAAAAGAATGTAAGAGGGGCGTGGGGACGTGACTAATGAACAGAGGAAATGTTATTTTAGTGCCAGGAATGTCTTGTTTATTCTGGACCCTATTTGGAAATTAGCATCTTTTGAAATTTGTGTGAAATTGGCAAAATTGCTAAATTCTGACCACTTTATTGGATAGTTGAAATCGGTAAATTGATGGTTTCTTGTACTCATTTGATAGAAAAAATGGAGTTCTAGCGAAATAGTTATGATTTTTGTCGATTAGTACGCTGGAATTAGCTGAAAATAGGGCTCAAAGTGGGCAAAATCGCCAATGCGTAACATCATCAAGACCGCTAACTTCGCGAGAGCATAATTCAGTAAGTTTTCCATCAAATTTCATACTTTTGGTGTCATTACGATCGGGAAAAGATTATCTTTTCATAAGAAAAAAAATTTTTTTTTTTTTTTTTTTTAAATTTGGCGACCCTGAGAACAAGTCTGGGAGAGGGCCTGTCGACCCTGAAAGGGTTAAACACATGAGATGGTTGCCCTCTTGTTTTAATAGTTGGTTATCCTGATCATATCCTCACATAAAATATCCTAGATTTTCTATAATCTATCAGATTCATTTCTTACTGTATGCTTGAGTGCAAATGCAGTGAAATCCAACAACCAAATATAATACTCCCTTTGACCCTTTTATTGTCTCCCATTTAAATTTGTCATTGAAGATTGAGACACTTATGCAGCATATGGGAATCTTTATTCAGGAAACGTTTCGCCACACAGTGGCTTCATCAGTCCAATACAAAGAGGAAGCCTTCCTCTTTGTATTGGACTGATGAAGCCACTGTGTGGCGAAACGTTTCCTGAATAAAGATTCCCATATGCTGCATAAGTGTCTCAATCTTCAACTTGTCGGTTTTTCAAACCATTCGTCACATAAATTTGTCATTGATGCCAGTGTCACTTGCAAAGATCTACATTGTAAGCACAGCTCCCTCAAATATGCTATGGGTGATAAATTTTGGTCTAAAAATGAGAGAATGGGTATGCTGTGAGTGTGCACAGTATATATATAAAAAACCTGCCCCATGTAGTGTATGAATGAAAAAGCAAACCTCTGACCTTGTTTGGTTGAAAATAGTGTCTTTGATATGTCTTCTAAGGTGTTTTTTTTTTATGGTTTAACTGGCTGCTTCTTGATATTTGATAGAATGGAAGACATACAAGTTAAATGGAGATAATTTTGGTTGGTTTCAGATCAAAGTATAGTAAATCCTTTATATAACGGACTGATGAGGATTATCTGAGTGTCCGTTATATCAGAATTGTTAAAAAAAAATAGTAAGAAAGTGCACTAAAGTGTTTACCGTATACCTAATATAGTACTGTAGACAATTTACAGATATATTGCACTAAACATTGAAAATAGTTAAAAGTATAATTTAACCAGTGGATTTTGTTTATAATTTTAAAGGTGTTATATCAAGGGCTTACTTTAGACTGAAATAGGGCTCAAAGTGGTAGAAATAATTTTTTTTTTTCCTCATGAAGGTAGGGTCTCCTCACCCCTGGTCTGTTTTGTATTTTTTACCAGGTTTTCTTCCATTATTGGGTTGGCCTGAACCAAGGCCAATCATTCTCGTTTAGATTTTATCAAAGAAATAGGGTAAAACTTTGATTTTCTGTGATAATGGATTCAAAATGTGGAGGGCAAGTGTTATATAGGAGAGGCCTGGGGACATGATTAATGAACAAAGAAGAGGTTGCTTTAGTGGCTGGAATGCCAACAGTGTTTATTTTGAACTTTTTAAATTGGACACTTTGAACCCTTTGACTATTTCGATCATATACATACGTCTTATGAGCCACAGTGTTTGACGTATATATATACTCAAACATTCTAGCGGCTTCAAATCAAGCAGGAGAAAGCTGGTAGGGCCACATGTGAGAGAATGGGTCTGTGTGGTCAATGTGCACCATATAAAAAAAAATCCTGCAGCACGCAGTGCATAATGAGAAAGAAAACTCCATTTTTTGGGGATTAAAACGCCGACTTTGTGGTGTATTTTCGAATAGTATTTGTGGTTGTATTCTCGTTTTCTTGGTCTCATTTGATAGAATGGAAAACATGTTATAGAAATAGAGGTGATTTTGATTGGTTTTACTATGAAAAGAACCTTGAAATGGACTCAAAGTAGGAGAAATGTTCAATTTTTGCCAATGTTCAAAAGTAAACAAATGATGTCATTGTCCAATAAATGTCCAACTAGCCATTCTAATATGCAGTCATGAATGGGTTGACATTATTTATACAACTATTACAATATTGCAGAGGTCTGCACAACAGTAAATCTTCCATTTTTTGTTTGAATAAAAATTCAAAATAGAAAGCAAGAGTAATATCAGAGGGGCCTGGAGACATAACTGATGAACAAAGAAAATGTTATTTTAGAGGCAGGAATGTCTGCATTGTTCAATCTGGACCCTATTTTGAAATTGTTATATTTTTTAATTTTTGTGAAATTGGCCAAATTGCAAATTTCTGACCACGTTATTGGGTAGTTGAAATCGGTAAATCGATCAGTCGATAGAACAAATGGAGTTCTAAAGAAATAGGTATGAGTTTGGTTGACTGGAACAATGGAATTAGCCGAAAATAGGGCTCAAAGTGGGCGAAATCGCTGATTCGTAAATATCGCCAAGGTCGCTAACTTTGCGAGAGCGTAATTCCATTAGTTTTCCATCAAATTTTGTTCTTTTGGTGTCATTACCATTGGGAAAAGATTCTCTTGTCATTTCATAAGTTTTTTTTTTTTTTAACACCAGGAGACACCTCAGGATTTGGGGTTTCAACAGTCAAGGGGTTAATCTTGTGTAAAATTAGCCAAATTTCTGATAGTTGAATGGGCCTAGTAGCAAAATAGCTAGGAATTGTGTTGAATTGAGCATTGGTTTAAAATAGGACTCAGACTTTTTCTGCACAGTTTATTAACCCTTTCAGGGTCCAGAGGCCAAATTTCAAAGTGTGCACCAAGGTCCAAGAATTTAAAAAAAAAATTTATTTTTTCTTATGAAATGGTAGAGAATCTTTTTCTGAAGGTAATAAAACAAAAAGTACGAAATTTGATGGAAAATTGACGAAATTATGCTCTCACGAATTTTGATGTGTCAGCGATATTTACAAATCGGCGATTTTGCCGACTTTGACTCCCATTTTAGGCCAATTACCTTATTCCAGTCGACCAAATTCTTAGCTATTTCACTAGTATTACTTCTATTCTATCGATTGAGCACAAGAAATCGCCCAGTCGACTGTTTCAACTACAAAATAAAGTGATCGGAAATTGGTAATTTGGCCAATTTAACACAAAGTTCAAAATATTCCAATTTCAAAATAGGAACCAGAATAAACATTTCCTCTATTCATTAGTTATGTTTTCAGGCTTTACAAATGAATTCCATTTTGATTTTTTATTCTCATAATGAATTTTTATTCAAACCAAAAAATAGAAGATTTACTGTTATGCAAACATTTCCTCTATTCATGTAGTATATTATGTGTTTAGACAGGCTTTACAAATGAATTCCATTTGAGCTCAGTTTTTTTCATTCTCATAATGAATCTTTTCTATTCAAACCTATAAAAAAATAGAAGATTTACTGTTATGCAATATGTAATAATTGTATGAGAAATATCATCACCACATTTGTGAATGTAATATTAGACCCAACCAGCTGGCGTGTATTAGACGTAGGATGAGATCATTTGTTTACTCTCGAACATCGACAAAAATACGTTTAACATATTTCACGCTACTTTGAGCTCAGTTTCAAGTGCATTTTAGTACTAAAACCAATCAAAATCATCTCTACTATTTTGAAATTGGAATATTTTCTGTAACATATCTTCCATTCTATCTAGTGAAAAGCGAGGCCAAGAAATCGCAAATACAACTATAAAAAACATACGTCAAAAAACACTGCAAAGTCGCTGTTTTAATCGAAAATCACTGGTGCGTGTCTGCCTTTTTAATCGAAAATCAATGTCTGTTTTTTGTTCTCATTATACACTGTGTGCTGCAGGATTTGTTTTATGTGGTGCACACATACCACATAGATGTATTCTCTCTTATCTAGGCCCAAATTTACCACTCACAGCTTATCAGAGTGAGCTGAGCTCATGGCGTAGATCTACAGTTTGGACACTGAACGTAAAGCCATAGATCTGCGGCACAGACCCTGAAAGGGTTAAAACCCATGATACTAGTATCTTATGTTGCTGCCCCCCCCTTTTTTTTCTCTTGTCAACCTCCAGTGATAATTTCTTTACTACCTCTTTAGTTATCTCAATATCCTCTAACTTGATTATCTTTATGGCTCTTAAATCTGTTGAGAAGCCTAAGAAATTTTAGATTTGTCTTGTTGGCTATTCCTCCTAACAGCATAACAAGCAGTAATCATTGTAGAGGTTTATAAGGATGAGAAAAATCTCAAAACAGGTATAGCATACATATTTGTCAATGTGGATAGATGTCACATGTGAAACCCCAATAGGTGTTAAAATTATCGAAAGAGAAATCATGAACCACGTCTTATTACTGGGAATCTATTTACAAAAAAAAAAAAAAAATCAGTTTAATAGTAACCCATTTTTGTGAGACTTCCATGTATTCCAGTTCCAAACTGAAGTTAACTTTTTTTTTTTTGTTGTTTATGTATATTGCAGGAACCTGTCAGCTATTCAAGATAGGGAAATTTGCTGCTACTCTATATCCTGCAAAGAGAAGGACAACATTGACATAACACTTCAGTGGCTCATTTCTCACTCCAAGTCTGGTGGCCGCTAAGCCACCTCTTCCCAATGCTGGTTGAGTTAAAGAAGCGTCCAGAGATTTTAAAGAGTTGTTGAAAACAGTATTTGTTAATACTGTGTAGGATTGTGGAATAGGACAGAAATCTTTATGGACTAATGAATTGTAGAAGGGATTATAGGCTGGGGGAAATTTGTTTAAATTGAGATACTGTATTTAACTTTAGAAATTAATAATTAAAACTAAATAGGGGTTATAATTTTACATGTAGTAAATAAAACTTGGAACAAAAGTGTAGTCATGACATATTCCACTGAATTTTGTTTTATAATGTAGAATTTTTCGAATGTGTTCTGGGCACCAAACTGAATTAATCTGATTGCAATTTAGATTTTTTAAGCATTGTAATCAAGATATCCCATATGTGAAAGTGAAGCCTAGGGAGAGCAGATGTTTATTCAGTATGTATAATTGAACTATCGTCAGGATTTTTTTTTTTTATAATTAAGTATATGACACATGCTCTTGTTACTTTGTATATTTTATATAATAATATTGGTTTCCTCTTAATAAAAGAGCTAAAGTTTAAAACAAAAGTTTTAAAATGGAAGCAGTCTTTTCTCATTACGCTTATTGTTCCATGAAGTGAAGCCAAAATATTTTTTTCTTGTGATTTGTAAATGTTACTTCACAATCTCTCTTGGTAGATTTTTGGACCAGGATGATATAATGTAGTTAAATACACTACCAGTTTGCTTTGAATGCTCATCACTTATTCTTACAATTATCTTTAAATACTACAAAGGTTTTCTAGGTTTTACATCTCTGTATTTTAAGTTTAAAGATCTGTATGGAAAGTTTTGCCAAAATTTTTCATAGTAGTTAAAGGTAAATTAGTTACTTCAACATATTTTTGTAAGAGAAATCCTGGATGTGCATTGTCTATCAAAACAGTCATGTAATGTTAAAACAATTCTGTTTCAGGGTTTAACACTGTTTGTGATGTCTCAATTCTAATATTTTATATAGGTCTTTTGACAAAGTGAACATTCATATAACAGAAAAGCATTTTGAGTTGACCATTTATTGAAATATCAAACCATTCCTCATCATTTTTCTACATGAGCCCTAAGGACACAGTCATACTGGTTATTTTGTCATTTTTCTGAGGTGTGCATGATTGCTAAATGTGGGTATATTTGGCCTGTGAGTGTGCCCAGTGGTAGGACTGTGCTATACACTGGTGTAATGTGGCCAGTGGTAGGACTGTGACTGCTGTAGACTGGCATGGTGTTCACATAGTGAAGCAGATCACATACTTTAGGCATTATCCAACTTTAGAGCACTACAAGGCAGACTTTGCCATCATGTATATACTGATGTATGGTAATTCAATGTTTTGCACACTGGCTTTTAATACAAACAAGAAATATTGGGTGTCAGGGGTGTGGGTGCTTCTGGTCAAGCCTAGGTACTTGCTTTGTACTTTATGAAATTGTTAGATTTCTCTTGTCAGGTTTCACTTCATATTTTAGTGTAAATGGAAAGTATCTTAATCACTGATTTTGTCCATTTCACAAAGTAACTGTTATAATAAACTGGCTAATGTAATGTCAGTAGATTAGCAACCTCCTCATGAAACTGTCACTAATACTGTAGCATCTTTCGGCAAGTTGTATCTAATTTAATCTTTTTTTGGTTTATCACTTAATTTGATTATCTTAGTATTATTATCTTATTTAAGTGGTTATACTTAGGTTAGTATATATATCAAGGTAAATATTTTGTCCACTATTATAATTTTTATCAAACAGTTTATGAAACTAAAAACTTCCAGTCATTTGTCTAAATGAAAAAAAACTACTAGACTGTGTGTGTGTGTGTGTGTGTGTGTGTGTGTGTGTGAGTGGGTTTCCACCATAAATCTTTCCTATCAAATAAATTTCAACCATCTTATAAATCACATATATTTTTAAGACTCATTATGTCATAATTCCTTAGCTACACAAACTGTGAATAATTATCAGTGGAAAATCTGATATGCTTTTGTCTGCTTACATATGCATGTGTGCATATGTCTGTGTGCTTGCATATACAATATGTATGCATATGTAATGTGTGCATGCATACTTTCATGTGTATGAATACCTGAATGTGTGCATGCATATATGCATAAGTGCTTGTATACTGGCATGTGTGATGTGTACATGTATACCTGCATATGTGATGTGTGCATATATAGAAGGAAATGACCTGAGGAAAGACTAAAATCTAAACATTACAACGTTAAGAGGATAGGGAAGACAGGATCATGGTGTGCTCATAGCTAACATGTTTAGCTTTTTTTAATACAGAGTAGTGAATGTTTAAGCAAACTGCACTTATTCAAAAGATAATGATACTTAGATGTCCAAATTTGTGGGAGTTATGTTCCTAGAGGTTCCTCAAAATCTAGAATCTGCTAATAACACTAAATTCTGTGTATAAAATTTTTTGTATTACATTTAGGCTGTGTTTCAGAGGCTGGTTTTAAATATTTCTTTAACCTTGTTAAAATTGACACTGAAAAGGTAGAATGTCCACAGAATATAGGAGGGAGATTTGATCATTTGAACAGAATCCTATGATTGGGTTTAAAATTAGAGGTCATTTGCCAATGTGAAACAGATTTACAAAAAATCCATGGATAATTTAAACTCTTCACTAGAGACCCTTCAGTGAAAAACACTGACTAGCTGAATTCTACAAATTTGGAGGTGTGGCAGATACTAACAAGATGGCACTGTATGATTCGTTTTTTATGAATAACACGATATTGTACTCAGTCACAGGGTGAACAGGTGGTTCGAAAGTTGACTGGGAACAAAGGGCACAAATGGAGATTAGACACATTGGTTGGGGATGTCAGGAAGAGTTTTTTTTTTATTATTTGAGGGTCACTGGAACATGAGAAAAAAACTTAAAAAAAGGGTATATATTCTTCCTCCACTTTCTCAAAGTAATAGCCACAAGTTCCCAAGAAGCCAAGAATTGGTAAAGCTGGTCATTAGTATCTGAGAGATAACCAAAAGCTATGAATCGCCTCTTGCAAAAAACTAGAATTCAACTAGGTGAGTACTGTACATGCACTTGCATAGGTGAAAAACAAAGTGAAATCAACATCTTTGCAATGTAAGCTGAGTGAGGAGAGCATTGAAGAAACATTAGAACTTTTTTTACATTGTATCTGACTAACTGTTATTGTTGAAGTTTCCTGTCGCTAATAAGATTACAGTACTATTACCATTTAAGTAAAATATGATTATGAATTATTGTATATTGAACTAGCCTTATTTTTAATAGGCAATTTCATTCAAACATTCAAGTACTGTAGAAGATTCCACACTTGCCAAAATCAGATAGAAAGTTAATGTGCATAAATCTCTGGACCAAGATTTTTCCTGGTGAAGTTGCTGTATATGATTTGGTGCTTTTTAATCTTGCAACATGAGCAATGTGCATGAAGTTACAAATATCCTGTCTTTGACAAACAAGACTACTACTGAGTTTAGGATCAAATTATGTAGTCTGTTTTTTATAATAGCCTGGTAACACTGCACATTTACAATCAACTTTACTTGCAGCTCTGTGTGTGTTAGAATTTATATACAGAAATTATATTTTGTAGTTACAGTTTGCAAGCTAATTTAAATATATAGTCTGTGATGTTTTGTTATATTGTACATTAATTTTTAAGCATGTTTTTTCTTACTATTTGTATTTATTATTTGTGAACATGGATTGTAAGTTGCACTCTAAATTGAAGATGTATTACTTTGTAAATAGCACTTAAATGAACAGAAAGAAAACCTTACTATTTAAAAAAAATCGCATTCAAGAAATATAGTTGAAATGGACACACTAGATTACTCGGTCAACATTTGTATATACATTGATGGTAAAAATTTATAATCAGAATCTCAGCAGTGTTTTATCTAGCCTTTTGTCAAATCTTTTACCTGATGTTAATTCACATCTTTGAATGATGATTTGTTTTCAGACATATTTGCCTCACGTTAAAAATTAGAACTGGGCATTTTTGCATATTAGAGACAGGACATATGCTTCAAATACTATGAAAATATGCACCTCACATCTGCATATTCTTTTTCTGCTAATTTTGTAAAAGTTGTGACTTGGGCATTGCAGTTACACTGTGTGCCCTAAATTGCTTAATGTGTTACTGCTCTAATAAATTTACTGTAATATTTGATGCTATGTACACAGGTAGGATCATGAATTGATAATTAAATTCATAATGTATACTACAGGTTATTTTTATTTATGTGTCATACTGCAAAGTTGTGACTATGCACTGTACTTTTACCAGTTAACAGCTTCCTTAGCAGGTGATTTAAGTATTAGGGTGATTTCTCCAGCAGTACTTTTCCTTGTCTTGGAATGTGCAGTAGTTGAAGTGTTTGGAAAAGTTATAAAAAAACCACTGCTTCAATAGTGGCAGTGTTATTTTGGATATAGTCACATACATTCAGACAGATTACAACCTCTTGTAGTTTTTTATTAGACTTGCATAGAATGGCTCTTGCTTCACGACTTTGTAATGTGGCAAATAAATAATTTATATATCATAATTGTGTTTTGGAATGATCAGCTAATTTAACATTGAAATCTCATACAATAATGTACTTAATGTATAGTACATATACTTTTGTAATAATGTATGAGGCAGTAATACCATGGAGAAATTTACAGCAAAGGTCTGAGGGGACACTTTTTATCTACTGTACCATATATCTCTTTCTTCAATGTAAGTACATATATTTGACGGAGAAAGACCTGGCACGTGTGTGTTTTTTTGGGAGTCACCTTAAATACTATATATCATGCACTGTATATTAGCTTTGTCAGAATATATTGTATGAGATTAATGAATGAGAGAGTTTTTACACTAAAGGACTCAACAAAATATAATACGTATAGTAATCTTTGCCCCAAATAAACGTTTCTTGGGTGCATCAATAAATGCAGTTTTATATGGTTACCTTTGAGAGCAGATGAATACCAAATTATGTAATTTGGTGTATAAAAGCCAGAAAAATGTTTCAAGGTGTGTTCTGTGCCATCCAGCAAACAAAATTGGTGTGTAGCTTATCTCTAAGACTGACTTTTGAAGTCTAGCTACACCACTACACAGTGGCTTATAAGTACTGCACTTTACATCTACCTTTTCCTGATGGTAATTCAAGGCGGATGCCTTCACACTGGTGAAAGGCTCTTAATGTAAAGATACCTTCAGATGTCTCCACCGCCTCACACACTTGGTCTAATTGACTTCCTCACTGAAGGTCCCACCTTTGATGCAGACACTAACTAACTTTTTTAGCAGTAACTTATTTCACCAACACTGATTTTAAATTTTCTCATTCTCCACCAAATAAAAATCTAAGTCTAATATGAAAACTGGCACCTGTACAAGTCAATGGTTGCATGAACCTTTCCCTAATTACATCACTAGTATTAAAAATTTGAAAATGATTGGTCCCTGAAAGAAGGTTCCTTGATGCAACCTCTTCAAGGGGGGCTCCTTGCTGTGGTGAAGAGGCTCTTAGTCTGAGGAATCAGACCTGTCGGTCTCCTTCCTTAGACCGAACCTAATTACCCCTCAATCCCCCCCTCCCTATCCCATCCTCCCCTTTTTCCTTTCCTCCTCCTCCTCCCCACCCCTCCCTTTTGCCCTTCCTCTTTTTGGCCTTTGG
Organism: Cherax quadricarinatus; assembly: GCF_038502225.1. Taxonomy (NCBI): domain Eukaryota; kingdom Metazoa; phylum Arthropoda; class Malacostraca; order Decapoda; family Parastacidae; genus Cherax; species Cherax quadricarinatus. The sequence goes on from NC_091355.1 coordinate 8,784,682, forward strand.
GATTTCTCCCACAGGCTCGCTAGTTCCTAGATAGGGGAAAGGATACCGGGCTCCATCCCATTCTGTTGAGGTTCTTGGCGGTGGCGTAGTTTGCCGTGGAATCCGGATCGCCTGGGGATGTCCCAATCCCTCTCCGGTACCCCGGAGTAGCTTTGGGTGTCTTTCGGGCGACGGGTGTATCTCTGGAAGCCACCTTTCGGATTCCAGGGGTGGTGGCCGAAGGTATGCTTTGTGGCGGATATCCTGCTGCCCTCTCTTTTGTCCACCAAGGTAGCTCGGCAGATGTGAGGTTGCTATCCTGGATTGCTGGTTTACTGGCATGAAGGGTAGGGTATGGCACAGATTCCATGCTGCATCTGCGCTACTAGCGGTGCTGAGGTCCTCTTGGGCGCGGAGGGAGATTTCCGGCCCTTTCATTCCTCCTGGGAACTATTCCTCCCCACTCCCCCCTTTTTTTATTCTTTTTTTTATTTTTCTTTTCTTTTTTCTTTTTTTTTTTTCTTAAAAACAAAAAGCAGCCCTAGTCCATGAACCCATTACCCCCGGGCCCCTTCTTGATACCGCACCCCATTCTGACCCTGCCTTGTGTTTAGACCACTCTTCGGACACTCCTGATGCCCCTGTACCTCTTGCTGGTGCTGTTTCCTCACCCGCTTCAGGTACCGGGGCTTCAACTGACTCCTTCGATTTGTCTGAACTCTGCTCTCCTTTGACTATGCTTCCGGCTTCTCCCTCTACGGTACGGCAATTTTCGAATCGCCCGCCCATTTCACGCCGGACCAACTCCGGTCCTACTCCTAAACGCCAACGTCAATCTCCTGATGATGCTCCTTCGTTACCTTCCCATTCTACTCGGAAAAGACCGACACGTCAAGCACTCCCTCTCCACGCTCAGTTTCGGACCACACAATGGACTAAATTCTTTACTTTAAGACCGACTTCTTCTGCCTACCTTTCTGACCATAGTATTGGCAAAGCGCTCCTGCGTCATGTTGGTAGAGATATTTCATTTCATGCTCTCAAGAGCGGTATGCGCATCGTCACTGTCCAGAATGCTACCCAAGCTCATGATCTTTCTCTCCTTTTGAATATCGATACTACTCCTATCACTATTGAAAAACATCTTTCTCTCAATTCTTATAGTGGTACTGTCATTCTGCCCCATACCATAGTCCAACAGAATTTCCAGTCATGTGGTAATGACATTTTTGAACAGCTGGAACTCCAGGATCTCCCAATCCTCAAAGTAGACACTTATGTCCTTCCTGCCCGGGGGCGGAGACGTTACCCTTGCAATGTGGCTCGTTTAACTTTTGACAGCCGAGAACTCCCGTCCTCTGTATATGTCGCGGGACATCGGTTACAAGTTCGAAAGGTGATACCTACACCGCAACAATGTAGAAATTGCTGGCGTTTTGGTCACCCAGCGAAATATTGCAGATCTATGGCTGAATGCCCAGTCTGTGGTGCCGACGACCATTCTAATACATCTTGCAGTCAACCTGCATCTTGCTTTAATTGTAATGAAGCTCACCCTTCGTACTCCCGCCGTTGCCAGGTCTACTTAAATGAACGTGAAATCCGTTGCCTCAAAGAGGCAGAAGGTCTCCATTATGCTATAGCAGTTACTCATCTCCGCCTCCAAGGGAGACTACCCTGTGTTTCTTATTCTCGTGTTTCCAAACATCCCCCCACTTCTGGGGTCCCATCTTCTGCAGCCTCCTCTGTTGTTACCCCTCCCATAGCCACTACGGCATCTAATCCTTTTGCTGTCCTTGGCTCTGACGTCCTGACTACAACTCAGTCTGTTCTCACATCTTCGCATCCTTCCTCACAAGCCCCAGTATCGACAAGACCTCGTACGACACCTAATACCAATCGCCCCTCTACTCAGAAGTCCAAAAAATCCACATTACTCAAATCTTCTTTGCCCCTTCCTTCCCTTCTTCCACCTCCACACTTTACCTTTTCAGTCTCTGTACCTAGTTCTTCCCCTCTCTCTGGCTCTATTACAAGTGTGGAGATTCACCCTCCTCCTCGTACTATGCCTTCCACCCCCGTCCCCTCCAAAGTTTCTCCCTCTTCTGCCACCTCCCAGGTTTCTGCCTCTTCTGTCCCCCCCCCACACTTCATCTCCAGTCCCTTACACTCTTCCCTCCCCCTCTACTTTGGTACAGTCCATTACTGTCCCAATCTTTACTCACCCTCCTCCTTCTATCTCCAATATGGTCTCCCACACATCTTTGAATTCAGAAACACTTGAAGCCATTTCAGAATATATTGCAGAGACTAAACCTTCAATGGACACTGATTTACTTCCTGTTCCTTCTCTTCCCTCTCCTCCATCTTCACAACCCCATTCTTCGCAACGCTCCGTTCCTTCGCTACTTGAACGTCTTCCAATGCCACCACACGTTGACTTTTCTAACCCCTCTAGTCCGTAGGTGCCTTTACCTACAGATTCCTGGTATTTTCTTCATCGCCAATCATGGCCTATTTACAGTGGAATATCCGCGGCCTCAGGGGTAATCGGGGTGAGCTTCAGATGTTGCTTTCCAGGTTTTCCCCTGTTGGTGCTTGCTTACAAGAACCAAAATTACACTCGGCTGATTCCAACCTATCTCAGGCTATAATTTATTGTATTCTTCGGATCCTTTCTCAGATGGGACCTTTAATGAAAGTGCCCTTCTTCTACGCAATGATATTCCGTACTGTCAACTATTTGTCCATACCTCGCTGCATTACACTGCAGCCCGTATCCACTTGAATAAGTGGTTTACAATATGTTCTTTATATCTCTTTCCTTCTCGAGCATTTTCTATCCCAGACTTTGCCTTTCTTGTTTCATCCTTACCGCCACCACTTCTGTTACTTGGTAATTTTAATGCCCACCATTTCCTCTGGGGGGGTCTCACTGTGACTTACGTGGCGTCCAGTTGGAGGCTTTTCTCGCCTCTCACCCCCTCCATGTTTTAAATACGGGTACTCCCACCCATTTTGATCCTCGTACTCATACTCTCTCTTGCATCGATCTATCAGTCTGCTCTTCCTCCACTGACCTAGACTTCACCTGGTCTGTTCTACCGGACTTACATGACAGCGATCATTTTCCAATCATTCTTACTTCTCCTTCCTATTCACCACCTTTCCGTAGCCCTCGCTGGCAATTTGATCGGGCAAATTGGGATCTTTACTCACACCTCACTGCTTTTAGTGAGGTTCCTTCTTCATCCTCCATTGATGAACTCCTACACCTCTTCTTGACGTCAGTTTATACCGCAGCTTCTCATTCTATACCCCAAACCTCAGGCAGGCATTCTCAGAAGTGCGTGCCTTGGTGGTCTCCGGCTTGTGCTCGTTCAGTACATTTGAAACGCGCTGCATGGGGCAGGTACCAGTACAATAGAACTGCTGAGAGACTTCTTGATTTTAAGCAGAAGCGTGCGATCGCTCGCCGTGTCATCCGTGAAGCTAAATGCACTTGTTGGCGAGACTATGTTTCCACCATCACCTCTGCTTCTTCTATGAGTGCAGTCTGGAAAAAAGTGAGGAAATTGAGTGGTAAATACTCTTCTGACCCGGCTCCTGTTCTACGGGTCGCTGGTGTTGATGTAGCAAACCCTCTCGACGTTGCCATTGAACTTGGCACACATCTGGTCCGTATTTCCCAGGGGCTCCATCTATGCCCCTCGTTTCTTTCCTCAAAGTCTGCCAGAGAGTTAGTACCCTTGGACTTTTCTTCTCTCAGAGAAGAACAGTATAATGTTCCTTTTACACTCAAAGAACTAGAGGCAACGCTCTCAGCTTGCCGATCATCGGCAGCTGGGCCTGACGACATTCATATTCGTATGTTACAACATTTACATCGGTCAGCCCTTGTAGTCCTCTTACACCTCTTCAATCTTATTTGGGCACAAGGAGTTCTTCCCCAGCTGTGGAAATCTGCCATTGTTCTCCCTTTCCGCAAACCGGGTACTACAGGACATGATGCCTCCCACTATCGTTCCATCGCTCTTACTAGTGCAGTTTGCAAAGTGATGGAACGTCTCGTAAATCGACGTTTAATGTGGTATTTAGAGACACACAACAGTCTCTCCGCTAGTCAATATGGCTTTTGTAAGGGTCGTTCTACCATAGACCCCTTACTACGCTTGGATACGTATGTTCGTAATGCCTTTGCGAATAATCACTCAGTTATTGCCATATTTTTTTACCTTGAGAAGGCATATGACACAACTTGGAGGTATAATATTTTGGCCCAGGCCCATTCCTTAGGCCTCCGAGGCAATCTACCATCCTTCCTTAAGAACTTTTTAACTCACAGAAATTTCCGTGTTCGAGTCAATAATGTTCTTTCCCGGACTTCGTCCAAGCTGAAGGTGTCCCTCAGGGATGTGTTCTAAGCACAACACTTTTTCTCCTTGCTATAAATGATTTGGCCTCTGTTCTTCCACCCAATATTTGGTCATCACTCTATGTTGATGACTTCGCTATTGCTTGTGCAGGCGCTGACTGTCATCTCATTGCAGTTTCTCTCCAGCATGCGGTCGACCGTGTTTCCACTTGGGCCACCACACATGGGTTTAAATTTTCAAGTACCAAAACTCACCAAATTACTTTCACTAGACGCTCTGTCATCTCCGATCATCCTTTGTATCTCTATGGCTCCCGTATCCCCAAACGTGATACAGTCAGGTTTCTAGGCCTTCTCTTTGACCGTAGGTTATCCTGGAAACCTCACATTACCTCTCTGAAGGCAACTTGTCACAGCCGGCTAAACCTTCTTAAAACCCTTGCTCATCTTTCCTGGGGAGCTGATCGTCGAACTCTGCTTCGCCTACATTCAGCCCTCGTTTTATCGAAACTCGATTATGGTGACCAGATTTATTCCGCGGCCTCTCCTGCTACTCTCTCTAGCCTTAACTCTATCCATCACCAAGGATTACGTTTGTGCCTTGGTGCTTTTCGCTCTTCCCCTGTTGAGAGCCTCTATGCAGAAGCGAATGTTCCATCCTTGTCTGATCGCTGTGATGCCCATTGCCTTCGCTACTATGTACGCTCTCACGATCTCCACAATCCTTCCATTTATAGAATGGTCACCGATATTAGTAGACATTCTTTATTCGTTCGCCGCCCCTGTTTGCTCCGTCCCTTTTCTCTTCGCCTACATTCACTCTTGTCTTCCCTTCAGTTACCACCTTTATATGTTCATGTAGCATCTCACTTTTCCTTACCCCCCTGGGAAGTTCCAGCTGTTCGGGTCTGTTCTTTCTCACTCCCTTGCTCGAAAGCTCAACTGGCTACGGTGGCTTCCCGCTCTCTTTTTCTTGAGCACTTCCACTCTCATTCTCATGCCACCGCTGTGTACACAGATGGCTCTAAGTCTTCAGACGGCGTCGGATTCGCAGCAGTGTTTCCGGACAGCATCGTGCGGGGGCATTTACTATCTTCGGCTAGCATTTTTACTGCTGAACTGTATGCCATTCTTGCAGCACTTATTCGTATAGCATCTATGCCTGTGTCATCATTTGTGGTAGTCTCAGACTCCCTACAGGCTATACGAAAATTTGATACATCTCACCCCCTCGTTCTCCGTATCCAACTTTGGCTACACCGTATCTCTACGAAGCATAAAGATATTATTTTTTGTTGGGTCCCTGGTCATGTCGACGTACAGGGCAATGAACAGGCAGACACTGCTGCGCGGTCAGCAGTACATGACCTACCAATTTCCTATAGAGGTGTTCCATTTCTGGACTATTTTGCTGCAATAGCTACCCACCTTTACGCCCGTTGGCAAGAACGTTGGTCAACTCTGCTTGGTAGCAAACTTCATTCTATTAAACCGAGCATAGGTTACTGGCCGTCTTCTTGTCATCAGTGCCGTGGTTGGGGGACCACTCTCTCCCGTCTTCGCATTGGCCACACTCGTCTTACTCACGGGTATCTCATGGAGAGGCACCCTGTACCTCTCTGTGAGCAGTGTCAAGTTCCAGTATCGATTAGCCACATTCTGTTAGACTGCCCTCTCTATCAACAAGCTCACAGAATTTACCTCCAACGCCGTCTTCGTTCTACTACTCTCTCTTTACCTTCCCTTCTTGCTGATGGACCCTCCTTTAATCCTGACTCTCTCATTGACTTCTTGGCAACGACTGATTTACTCCACAAACTCTGATGATGATACCTTATGCACTCCCCTCAGCCCTTTCTAGCTCAGTCTCTTGCTGCCCTTTACCCTTTCACCATCCACTGCCCCGCTGTTATCCGTAACCTATTACTCGTCCACCTCCCTTTTGCCACCTGATGCCCTCGCTTCCTTCCTGCCCTGCAGCGCTGTATAGCCCTTGTGGCTTAGCGCTTCTTTTTGATTATAATAATCCTTGATGCAAGCAAGAGGCTGTTGATCTAGGAAAATGTACTTGTGCTCCCCTTTCATTGGATCAAACCTGAATGCCTCCCATTCCCCCAGGTGCTGTATGACACCTATGGATTTTGCACTCCCCAATGAATGAAATAATGATTATTACTATAATCAATACCAAGCACTAAACCCACAAGGGTCAGAATCTCAAGTTATAAACAAAAATCCTGGAGGAAGAAAAATCGGCAACCACTTAGAGGCCCCTCTTCAAGGATACCTAATAACTGGTATCCATTTAAGGCTGTATAAAGCTCTACTGTTTCATCTTGACATTACAATTTTTTAGCACTAGAAAAATAATACTTCCAAACTTTTTAAATGGCAATTAAACAAACTGTAGTCCAGAAGGTCCTTTAAAAATCAAAACCTGCCCTAAGTAGGACACGCCAGCATTCAACAGTTTTAACTTGTGTGAGTAATGCCCATTCTTGTCAGCTTCACACTTTGTGACGTTGTATTTTCCCTCAAAGGTTTGCACTAGTATTGAGATATATAAGCAGTGCTGTATGATCCTAGTGGGTTTAGCGCTTGGTTTTGATTATAATAATAATAACAATACTGGGATGTATAAACTCTAGTTTCCCCACTTTATTAAAGGAATTGCAAAATTTAACATTATTGATGCTTTTTACTTGTATCAGTAGCATCAACTGTAGCCCTTCTGTCTCATGGCACAGACTTAGATTTCATGTGCATCTATTAATATGAGCTACTATCAATGAACAAACAAAATAATTGGTTTGTAAGCATATGAATGGAAGGGCACTCGACCTGTGATCTATCCAGGTACCATATCGCAACCGTTCTCGCTCTTACTACTCAATGTAGTCAAATGGCTATACTGACTCCTTGGATAATTGGTCCGGCAGCACTGTGTGACCTTTGTGGGTTTAGCGTTGTTTGTAATAATAAGGGTTAGTGGTCTCAGGTCTGCCTCTCTCTTTTATATATTTATATCCTTAGTGAAATATATATACAGTGGTACCTTGGGATAAGAACTTATTTCATTCCAGAAGACTGTTCGAGTGCTGATACCAAACGAATCTGTTCCCATAAGGAATAATGTAAATTAGATTAATCCATTTCAGGCCCCCAAAAATACACTTACAAAAGCACTTACATAAATACAATTACATAACTGTTTGCGTTTTGAGCTGTTCGTATCCCGAGGTACCACTGTGTGTATATATATGTATATATATAATTTTTTTTTTTAACAAGTTGGCCGTCTCCCACCGAGGCAGGGTGATCCAAAATGAAAGAAAATCCCCAAAAAGAAAATATTTCATCATTCAACACTTTCACCTCATACATAATCACTGTTTTTGCAGAGGTGAAAAGCTCTGTTCTGTAAGGCACAGTACTTGCTCCCATCTTGTTTCTCATCCTCATATCTGACATAGACAAGGATGTCATTATTATTATTATTATTATTACAATCAAGGGGAAAGCGCTAAACCCGGAGGATTATACAGCGCCTGGGGGGGGGGATGTGGAAGGCATTCAGGCTTAATTTGGGGAACTGGAGCACAGATCCAATTCCCTAAATCAAGAGCCCCTCACCAACATCAAGGAACCTTCCTTGAGGGGACAAGGATGTCAGCCACAGCACAGTGTCTTCCTTTGCAGATGACACCCGATCTGCAGGACAGTGTCTTCCATTGCAGACACTGCAAGGCTCCAAGCAGACATCAACCAAATCTTTCAATGGACTGCAGAAAACAATATGAAGTTCAACGATGAGAAATTTCAATTACTCCGATATGGTAAACATGAGGAAATTAAAACCTCACCAGAGTATAAAACAAATTCCAGCCACAAAATAGAGCGAAAAACTAACGTCAAAGACCTGGGAGTGATCATGTCGGAGGACCTCACCTTCAGTGACCATAACATTTTATCAATCGCATCTGCTAGAAAAATGACAGGATGGATAATGAGAACCTTCAAAACTAGGAATGCCAAGTCCATGATGACACTCTTCAGGTTGCTTGTTCTATCTAGGCTGGAATATTGCTGCACACTAACAGCACCTTTCAAGGCAGATGAAATTACTGACCTAGAAAATGTACAGAGAACCTTCATGGCGCGCATAACGGAGATAAAACACCTCAATTACTGGGAGCGCTTGAAGTTCCTGAACCTGTACTCCCTGGAACGCAGGCGAGAGAGATACATGATTATATACACCTGGAAAAGCCTAGAGGGACTAGTACCAAACTTGCACACGAAAATCACTCACTAAGAAAGCAAAAGACTTGGCAGATGATGCAACATCCCCCCAATGAAAAGCAGGGGTGTCACTAGCACGTTACAAGACAACACAATAAGTGTCAGGGGCCCAAGACTGTTCAACTGCCTCCCAGCATACATAAGGGGGATTACCAATAGACCCCTGGCTGTCTTCAAGCAGGCACTGGAAAAGTACATAAAGTCGGTACCTGACCAGCCAGGCTGTGGCTTATACACTGGATTGCATGCAGCCAGCAGTAACAGCCTGGTTGATCAGGCCCTGATCCACCATGAGGCCTGGCCACAGACTGGGTTGCGGGGGCGATGACTTCCGGAACTCATTCCAGGTAAACACAACACTTTAGAAGCATATACGTATAAAGACATACAACATATCCCTCCAAACTGCCAATATCCCAAACCCCTCCTTTAAAGTGCAGGCATTGTACTTCCCATTTCCAGGACTCAAGTCCGGCTATATAAAAATAACCAGTTTCCCTGAATCCCTTCACTAAATATTACCCTGCTCACACTCCAACAGCTCGTCAGGTCCCAAATACCATTCGTCTCTACTTACTCCTACGGTCCTTTACCCCCTCCTTTACCCCCTCCCTCCAACCTTTTCGAGGACGACCCCTACCCCGCCTTCCTTTCCCTACAGATTTATACGTCCATGGTGAATTACCAAGAACACATTTAAAATTAAGTGCCGGAACTCTGAAGGAGGGGTGTTAATGTTGCAGTTTTATAACTGTAGTGTGAGCATGCCTCTGGCAAGACAGTGGTGGAGTGAATGATGAAGGAAGCTTTTCTCTTCGGGCCACCATGTCTTGGTGGGAAACGACTGATGTGTAGATTTTTTAAGTGTAATCATTTTCCTGTAACATTTTCTCAAATAAATAATGTTTGGATGACAAATATATATATATATATATATATATATATATATATATATATATATATATATATATATATATATATATATATATATATATATATATATATATATATACAATAAGATCACAGTAAACAGGTGATTCCAGAATATGCAAAACAACCACTCTGAAGGAATAGAGAAATTCCAAGCGCTTTCGTGACTACTCACATTATCAAGGAACTATGAAAGTAAAGCATCCAAGGAAGCTATATAAGGGGTCTGGCCAGCACCTCTATCAGATCCCACAACTATTTATGCCCGAAATGCCTAGCCATGCTAAGCGTTCTAGTGGTACACTCTGTAATCACAATTTTACTACATGTAAACCAAACAATAACCAAATTTCTGTAAACTCAGCTTTGTAATCCTTATAGAGAATAAACTTTGAATTGAATTGAATTGAATTGAATTGAACTGTTAAACACCTGACGCGCGCCGACCCAACTTGGATAGGTCCTTTGCACAACTCACCCACAAACTATTCTACCCAAGAAAATTTAAAAATTATTATTTGTCCAGTGTATTATTAAATTCTTCCCAAATTCTATTAATTATAAATGGATCTAATTTATATAAACCAAAGGAAATATTCATATTATTGTCAAAACTGCTTTTTATGAAACAAGATTCAATTATATTCCTGTCGACCATGGACTTGCTTGATACTACTTTCTCAACTTTTTGAAAATCAATTGGATGGTTAAAATCTCTTACATGAATAAATAGAGCATTGGAATCTTGTCCAGTTCTAATGCTATTGTGGAAAATTTTTTGATTTTCCGAAACTATAGTGCCTAATAGGTGTTTAATGTGTCTATATGGGTCAAAAATGTATTTGAAAATAAGAGTAGAACCAAGAGTTCCCTTTGCGCATGCGCGGATGTGCGGGGGGGAGAGGCGCGGATTGTTTTGAATGTGGTGAAGAAGCTGAGAAAGCATGGAACCACGAAATTGACATTCACAGCGGCCTAAGGATTAATATAGGCCTCATTTCATAATAAGAAGTGTCGTAACTGTTCCTGGTGGAGAGTGAGGGAACGTGATTTACGGGACCACGGTAATAGAGTGGTAAAAAGTGTGATAAGAGTAGGACCGGGTGGCAGGTGCACGGCTAGGGTGTGTCCAGGGGACATACCCGTGTGTTAATCCTCGCTCATCGGCCTCAGATCTTAATGGAGTGACCTCTAATTTGTATAATAGTTATGAGACGTTAAATCGTCTTGTGAATGGTAATGTAATCAGTGATAATAACATTGAGTTAAGAGAATGCGGGATGTGAAATAGAGCGCCTTGCTCCGAGTGAACGTGTGACTCTCGTACCGGGGATAATGGAGATTTATGGAATCACGACTTCTAACCGGGACAAACCGACGGATACCTCGTCCTGCCGGAATGAGAACCGTGTCGGTGTAGCAGGACATCGAAACTGAGATGGTGAATGGAAGAAATAAGGAGTATCAATCACCCACAGTTAAGTAACCCTTCTAGTTATAACAAACTTATGCTGGCCAGTAGTGTTATGTTATAATTAGATAGGTTATGAGTGATCCAGCTACCTCAAGTGATCACCAGAGAACATCTGGTAAGTGGTGGGATTATGTACAAATGTTTTCCTTGATGGATGTATCCAGGTGTATCCTACCCCCCTCCCCTTCATTCAGCTAAACTAATATAATCTATACAGTCCACAATTAATTAGTAGCACCGTACTTGTGGGTGCTACCCAATCCATACTGGTCTCGGATAGATATGGATAAGATCGTGAGGTCGAGGGGACCACTTGGTGCGACCAGGGGTGGTTAAGTTTTCTCACATGTCTACACGGGGTGACTACGGTAAACAATATGATTGTCTCCCAATGAGATTACTGGTATGTATATAATGTTGAGGTACATACAGGTAAGCACCCTAGAAAATTTTCCATAGCTATATTTATGTTGTTTTAATCTTAGTTCGAGATTTTTACCAGTTTGACCGTAATAAACTTTATCGCAAATTTTACAAGGAATCTTATAGACACATCCATCAGCATTTTGGGGGGAATTCTTTATCAAAAGTTTTTTTACTGTATCAAGATTTTTGAATACAACTTTAATATTAAAAGTCTTAAGAAGAGAAGGCATATCAACCAAGTTTTCATGGTAAGGGAGAACCAACATATTTTTAGTTGAATAAGGCTGGTTGTCCCTTTTTGGATTGTAAAAAGTATTTCTAGCAACTTTAAAAGATTTATCAATTACATTTCTTGGGTATTTTAAATCATTACCTATTTCATAAATTTTGGATATTTCCTCATCTATGAACTCAGGACTACAAATTCGTTAAGCTCTCAAAAACATTGATGAGAAAACAGACAGTTTGACTCTATCTTGATGCGAGGAATAATAGTGGACATAGGAACAGTTATTTGTAGGTTTTCTGTAAATTTTAAATTTGAATTCATTATTACCCTTAATAATTAAAACATCTAGAAAAGGCAATGAGTTATTTTCTTCAAACTCAACAGTAAAGTTTATAGAATGGGCTAAGCTATTTAATTTTCCAAGGAAATGGGCTCTGGTGGCCTGGTGGTTAACGCTCTCGCTTCACACGGTGAGGGCCTGGGTTCGATTCCCAGCCAGAGTAGAAACATTGGACGTGTTTCTTTCCACCTGTTGTCTATGTTCCCCATCAGTAGGGTACCTGGGTGTTAGTCGACTGGTGTGGGTCGCATCCTGGGACAATGACCTAAGGAGGCCTGGTCACAGACCGGGCCGCGGGGGCGTTGACCCCCGGAACTCTTTCCAGATAAACTCCAGATATCTACATTTTTGGGCATAAGACACAAAATATCATCAACATATCTGAACCATTTAGCTCTATTAGGGAGGATTGTGTTAAGCAACCTTGTTTCAAAAAATTCCATGTATAGGTTACTAAGAACAGGTGAAAGAGGATTTCCCATTGCCATACCAAACTTCTGAGTGTAAAACTTATCATTAAATACAAATTTTGCATCAACAATGCAAAGTTTAATAAGTTTAATGATAGTAGGAACTGGCAATGGTAAATCATAGTTAACGAGTTCTTCAGATAAGAAACTTAATAAATCATCAACAGGAGAATTATTCTTCAGACACATATTGAAATAACTAAAATACAGGAGAAGGAAGCATTCAAAATATTGAGAAACAAAAAATACTCTTTTAATCAGGCCATTCCATCAGAATGGAAACACAGTATGTTGGATCATTGCTATAATAAACTCAGAAGAATTTGTAATGAACTCAAGAGCAAACTACAAAGAAAATTAGACATTTTAATTGAAAATAGTGATTGGACAAAGCATGCTAATAACAATTTTGTAATTAACTTATCAGATGAAATTTTAGACAAACATACAACTGCTGCTCTAGGTTTTGGCCTAAGTTTTGCAACTTCAAAAAAACTTAATAATGTTGAAATTGCAAAAGCCTTTTGTAACTTTGAAAAATTTTCTGATTTATCCTCTGATGAAATTAATATTAGTACATAGCTCTATGTTAAAACCAAACATTCCCAATTGCCCTCAAAGATTCTTTAAGTCTTATGATCCACTTAATAACAATAAAAATTTGCGCCTTACTAAAGCAGACAAAATAAATGCAATAGTAATTATGAAAGAAAATGATTACCAAGAAAAAATGAATAATCTCTTAGATGATACTGAAACCTATTCTAAACTTAGGAAAAATCCCCTAGAAACCGTTAACAGCAATTTCAATAAAACAATAAAACTTCTACTGAAAGGCAAAGATGAATTAGTCAAACAATTTACTTCCACTAATCCATCTTTACCTTACATGTATGGACTAATAAAAACACACAAACCAGGGAATCCAGTCAGACCAATTATTAGCTCCATAGGGTCAGTTTCATATAAATTATCCAAATGGCTTGTTGATATTTTGAGCCCTATTGTTGGCTTGGTTGATAAATTAAGCTCCTTGACTGACTTAAATGATTTTAACATGGTTAGTTTTGATGTTACTTCCTTGTTTACGAAAGTTCCTGTTGATGATTTATTAAGTTTCTTATCTGAAGAACTCGTTAACTATGATTTACCATTGCCAGTTCCTACTATCATTAAACTTATTAAACTTTGCATTGTTGATGCAAAATTTGTATTTAATGATAAGTTTTACACTCAGAAGTTTGGTATGGCAATGGGAAATCCTCTTTCACCTGTTCTTAGTAACCCATACATGGAATTTTTTGAAACAAGGTTGCTTAACACAATCCTCCCTAATAGAGCTAAATGGTTCAGATATGTTGATGATATTTTGTGTCTTATGCCCAAAAATGTAGATATACACCATTTCCTTGGAAAATTAAATAGCTTAGCCCATTCTATAAACTTTACTGTTGACTTTGAAGAAAATAACTCATTGCCTTTTCTAGATGTTTTAATTATTAAGGGTAATAATGAATTCAAATTTAAAATTTACAGAAAACCTACAAATAACTGTTCCTATGTCCACTATTATTCCTCGCATCAAGATAGAGTCAAACTGTCTGTTTTCTCATCAATGTTTTTGAGAGCTTAACGAATTTGTAGTCCTGAGTTCATAGATGAGGAAATATCCAAAATTTATGAAATAGGTAATGATTTAAAATACCCAAGAAATGTAATTGATAAATCTTTTAAAGTTGCTAGAAATACTTTTTACAATCCAAAAAGGGACAACCAGCCTTATTCAACTAAAAATATGTTGGTTCTCCCTTACCATGAAAACTTGGTTGATATGCCTTCTCTTCTTAAGACTTTTAATATTAAAGTTGTATTCAAAAATCTTGATACAGTAAAAAAAACTTTTGATAAAGAATTCCCCCCAAAATGCTGATGGATGTGTCTATAAGATTCCTTGTAAAATTTGCGATAAAGTTTATTACGGTCAAACTGGTAAAAATCTCGAACTAAGATTAAAACAACATAAATATAGCATTAGAACTGGACAAGATTCCAATGCTCTATTTATTCATGTAAGAGATTTTAACCATCCAATTGATTTTCAAAAAGTTGAGAAAGTAGTACCAAGCAAGTCCATGGTCGACAGGAATATAATTGAATCTTGTTTCATAAAAAGCAGTTTTGACAATAATATGAATATTTCCTTTGGTTTATATAAATTAGATCCATTTATAATTAATAGAATTTGGGAAGAATTTAATAATACACTGGAAAAATAATAATTTTTAAATTTTCTTGGGTAGAATAGTTTGTGGGTGAGTTGTGCAAAGGACCTATCCAAGTTGGGTCGGCGCGCGTCAGGTGTTTAACCGTTGTGGGATCTGATAGTGAGGTGCTGGCCAGACCCCTTATATAGCTTCCTTGGATGCTTTACTTTCATAGTTCCTTGATAATGTGAGTAGTCACGAAAGCGCTTGGAATTTCTCTATTCCTTCAGAGTGGTTGCTTTGCATATATATATATATATATATATATATATATATATATATATATATATATATATATATATATATATATATATATATATATATATATATATATATATATATATATATAAATATATATAAATATATATATATATATATATATATATATATATATATATATATATATATATATATATATATATATATATATATATGTACAGTGGCCGCAAAAAAATCTATACACTAGATTTTGGTGTACACACTTCACTTGCCTTTCCGAAATAGGAAAAGTGGGTACAGCTTATGATAGCTTAGTGTACTAGAGCCCATCTTGCTCCATTGTTCCCCACCATGCCACGTTTCAGTGCTCTTCCAGAGCTCGGTGAGGAACGAGACTAGTTACGTTGTTATTCATTGTCTATTTTTTCACTCAACCACGAACTTTCCCATGCTATATCTCTGCTCCAAGTGGTCAGAATGGGTCAAACTAAACTTTCAATTGCAGAGAAGACCCGTGCACTCACCCTATTAGAGCAAGGAATGTCTGTGATATCCATAGCCGCAGACCTGAAGGTGACTATGATGGCAATTTAGAACCTGTACCGCCTAAGAAGGTGGGGTCTGGGGCCCCCAAAAAGACTTCTCTTCGCAAAGACAAGATCCTGAAGAGGGAAGTGTCATCAGACCCTGCCATAACAGCCGGAGACGTCAAGAAAAAGCATCTGGCACTCCTGAAAGACGTCACAGTGCGAACTATTCAGCAGTGACTGCAAAAAGACCTGAAAATGCCTGCTTGACATGCTGCCAAAAAGCCCATGCTAACTGAAGTCATGAAGAAGAAACGACTTCAGTTCTGCAAGTACAAAGACTGGACCCCAGACCAGTGGCAGATGATGTTCAGTGGCGAGAGTACCTTGAGGCTTGTCAGGAGCGGCTCCAAGACTGTCCATCATCCCAGTGGTGTGTCCCGTTATGACTCCCTATGACTCGCGGTACGCCGTGAAGACACTGAAGCACCCTGAGAGTGTTATGGTCTGGGGTGCTTTTAGTGGTTACAATGGCAGGGGTGGACTATACTTCCTTCCTAAGAACATTACAACGAAGGGAAGCAATTATATCGAGGTGTTAAGGGACGACATGCTGACATTTTGGAACAATCACGAGTGTGATTTTTTTATTCATGATGGTGCCCCTGCCCATAAGTCAAAGAGAGCGAAAAAGTTCCTCGAGGACAGTAATATCAGTGTTTTGGAGTAGATAGACAATTCCCCTGACCCAAATCCTATCGAGAATGCCTGGCATGTGATGAAAAATGAGACTGCAAAAGCTCGACCCACCAACATCACGGACCTGAAGGAGGCACTGAAGAAGCTTTGGATCAAAATGGACGCCTCCTTCTCCACCCTCGCCACTTCGATGCCAAAGCAACTTCAGATGATAAAGAACAATGGTAACATTACCAAGTACTAGTTGGAAGGTAAAAAGTGAAAATAAAATACATGTATATACATTAAGTTGCATTTTTTCGATTTATTAAAACATTGTTAATGTATATATATTTTTTGCGGCCACTGTATATATAAGGAAGGAGTAGCAATAATGTTGAAGGATAAGTTATGGCAAGAAAAGAGGGAATATAAATGTATAAATTCAAGAATTATGTGGAGTAAAATAAGGGTGGGATGCGAAAAGAGGGTTATAGTAAATGCTTATGCACCTGGAGAAGAGAGAAGTGTAGAGGAGAGAGATTTTGGGAAATGTTGAGTGTATGGGGAGTTTTTGAACCAAGTGAGAAAGTACTTGTGGTTGGGGATCTCAATGCTAAAGTGGGTAAAAATACTGTGGACGGAGTGGTAGGTAAATCTGGGGTACCAGGGCTAAATGGAAATGGGGAGCCTTTAATTGAACTATGTGTTGAAAGAAGTTTGGTAATACGTAATACATATTTTATGAAAGAGAGGATAAAAGTATAAAAGGTATGATTTAGCATGTAATAAAAGTAATTTGTTAGATTATGTATTGGTAGATAAAAGGTTGATGGGTAGGCTTCAAGATGTACATGTTTATAGATGGGCAACGGATATATCGGATCATTATTTAGTTGTAGCTACAGTTAGAGTAAGAGGTAGATGGGACAAATGGAAAAAGGTAACATCAAGTAAGAGAGAGGTGAAAGTTTATAAACTAAGGGAGGAAGAAGTTAGGGTGAGATATTAGCAACTATTGGCAGAAAGGTGGGCTAGTGCAAGTATGGGTAGAGAATGGGGGGTTGAAGAGGGATGGGATAGTTTTAAAAATGAAGTATTACAATGTGGGGCAGAAGTTTGTGGCTATAAGAGGGTGGGTGCAGGAGGAAAGATGAGTGATTATTGGAATGATGAAGTAAAGGGTGTGATACAAGAGAAAACGATAGCTTATGAGAGGTTTTTACAAAGCAGAAGTGATATAAGAAGGGCAAGAGTATATGGAAAGTAAAAGAAAGGTGAAGAGAGTGCAAAAGGAGAGCAAATGATTGAGTGGGAAAGGCACTGTTAAGATATTTTGCTGAAAAATAAGAAAAAAAATTGGAATGAGATTAACAAGTTAAGAAAGCCCAGAGAAAGAATGGATTTATCAGTTAAAAACAGAGTAGGGGAGTTAGTTGATGGGGAGCTGGAGGTATTGGCTAGATGGCGGGAATATTTTGAGGAACTTTTAAATGTCGATGAAGAAAGGGAGGCAGTAATTCCGTGCACTGGGCATGGAGGTATAACATCTTTTAGGAGTGAAGAAGAGCAGGACGTGACTGTGGGGGAGGTGCGTGAGGCATTACGTAGAATGAAAGGGGGTAAAGCAGCTGCAACTCACGGGATCATAACAGAAATGTTAAAAGCAGGGGAGGGGGGATATAGTGTTGGAATGGTTGGTATTTTTGTTTAATAAATGTATGAAAGAGGGAAAGGTACCTAGGGATTGGCAGAGAGCATGTATAGTTCCTTTATATAAAGGGAAGGGGGACAAAAGAGACTGTAAAAATTATAGGAGAATAAGTTTACTGAGTATACCAGGTAAAGCACGTATGTGAACAGTATTCAGATAAAGGTAGGGAAGTTTTCATTGCATTTATGGATTTAAAAGAGGCATATGATAGAGTGAATAGGGGAGCAATGTGGCAAATGTTGCAAGTGCATGGAATAGGTAGAAAGCTACTAAATGCTGTTAGGAGCTTTTATTATGATACTGAGGCTCAGGCTAGGGTGTGTATGAGAAAGGGAGATTACTTCCTGGTAAAAGTAGGTTGTAGACAAGAATATGTAATGTCACCATGGTTGTTTAATATATTTATAGATGGGGTTGTAAAAGAAGTAAATGCTAGAATGTTGGGGAGAGGGGTGAGATTTAATTATGGGGAATCAAATACAATATGGGAGATGACAGTTACTTTTCACTGATGATACTGTGCTTTTGGGAGATTCTAAAGAAAAGTTGCAAAGGTTAGTGGACGAGTTTTGGAGGGTGTGTAAAGGTAGAAAGTTGAAAGTGAACATAGATAAGAGTAAGGTGATGAGGGTATCAAATGATTTAGATAAAGAAAAATTGGATATATTGGAGAGAAGGAGTATGGAAGAAGTGAATGTTTTCAGATATTTGGGAGTTGACTTGTCAGTGGATAGGTTTACGAAGGATGAGGTTAACCATAGAATTGATGAAGGAAAAAAGGCGAGTGGTGCGTTGAGGCATCTGTGGAGACAAAACATGTTTTCCATAGAGGCAAAGAAGGGAATGTACGAAAGTGTAGTTGTACCAACACTCTTATATGGGTGTGAAGCTTGGGTTGTAAATGCTGCAGCGAGGAGGTGGCTGGAAGCAGTGGAGATGTCCTGTCTAAGGGAAATACGTGGCGTAAATATTATGCAGAGAATTCGTAGTGTGGAAATTAGGAGGAGGAGGTGTCGAGTTACTAAAAGTATTAGTCAGAGGGCTGACGAGGGGTTGTTGAGGTGGTTTGGTCATTTAGAAAATGGAACAAAGTAGAATGACTTGGAGAGCGTATAAATCTGAAGGGAAAGGAAGGCGGGGTAGGGGTCGTCCTCGAAAAGGTTGGAGGGAGGGGGTAAAGGAGGTTTTGTGGGCGAGGGGCTTGGATTTCCAGCAAGCGTGCGTGAGCGTGTTAGACAGGAGTGAATGGAGACGAATGGTTTTTGGGACCTGACGAGTTGTTGGAGTGTAAGCAGAGTAATATTTTGTGAAGGGATTCAGGGAAACCTGTTAGCCGGACTTAAGTCCTGGAAATGGGAAGTACAATGCCTGCACTTTAAAGGAGGGGTTTGGTATATTGGTAGTTTGGAGTGATTATCTAAACTGTCGTATCTGAGCGCCTTAGTAAAGACAGTGATTATGTATGAGCGATGGTGAAAGTGCTGAATGATAATGAAAGTTTTTTCTTACTTTTTGGGGTTTTCTTTCTTTTGGGTCACCCTGCCTCGGTGGGAAACGGCCAACATATTATATATATATATATATATATATATATATATATATATATATATATATATATATATATATATATATATATATATATATATATATATATATATATATATATTATCACACTGGCTGATTCCCACCAAGGCAGGGTGGCCCGAAAAAGAAAAACTTTCACCATCATTCACTCCATCACTGTCTTGCCAGAAGGGTGCTTTACACTACAGTTTTTAAACTGCAACATTAACACCCCTCCTTCAGAGTGCAGGCACTGTACTTCCCATCTCCAGAACTCAAGTCCGGCCTGCCGGTTTCCCTGAACCCCTTCATAAATGTTACTTTGCTCACACTCCAACAGCACGTACGTCAAGTATTAAAAACCATTCATCTCCATTCACTCCTATCAAACACCCTCACACACGCCTGCTGGAAGTCCAAGTCCCTCGCACACAAAACCTCCTTTACCCCCTCCCTTCAACCTTTCCTAGGCTGACCCCTACCCCGCCTTCCTTCCACTACAGACTGATACACTCTTGAAGTCATTCTGTTTCGCTCCATTCTCTCTACATGTCCAAACCACCTCAACAACCCTTCCTCAGCCCTCTGGACAACAGTTTTGGTAATCCCACACCTCCTCCTAACTTCCAAACTATGAATTCTCTGCATTATATTCACACCACACATTGCCCTCAGACATGACATCTCCACTGCCTCCAGCCTTCTCCTCGCTGCAACATTCATCACCCATGCTTCACACCCATATAAGAGTGTTGGTAAAACTATGCTCTCATACATTCCCCTCTTTGCCTCCAAGGACAAAGTTCTTTGTCTCCACAGACTCCTAAGTGCACCACTCACCCTTTTCCCCTCATCAATTCTATGATTCACCTCATCCTTTATAGACCCATCCGCTGACACGTCCACTCCCAAATATCTGAATACATTCACCTCCTCCATACTCTCTCCCTCCAATCTGATATCCAATCTTTCATCACCTAATATTTTTGTTATCCTCATAACCTTACTCTTTCCTGTATTCACTTTTAATTCATCCACCAATCTCATCCACCAATATACATATATATATGTATATATACAGTATATATATATATATATATATATATATATATATATATATATATATATATATATATATATACAGTGGTCCCCCGCTTTTCGTAGTTCCCGGCAATTGTAAAATTCGCCAATCATAGAAGTATTTTTGTTGATAAATTAGACACATGTGCAACTCTTGGGTATCTTTATTGTGTCTAATTTATCAACATGTCGGTTCTCTGAACCATTCATCTACAAGTATTTTTGTATAAACATGGACTCGCTTTTCATAGGTTGACTCGCGTAGTTCGTCCGGGACGCGTACCCACGGCATGAGCCAGGGCGGCAGCCAGTCTGGCATTGTTTACCAGTGAGCGAAGGTCCCTTCACGTGCTCCAGCGAAATATTTCATAATATTCCATTTATTTTAGTGCTTGCAAGTACTAAATAAGCTACCATGGCTCCAAAGAAAGCTCCTAGTGCCAAGCTTGTGGTAAAGAAGGTGAGAAATACGACTGAATTTAAGAAAACCATCATTGAACAATATGAAAGTGGTACAAGTGTGGCCGAACTGTCCAGGATGTATAAGAAACCCTACACAACCTTATGTTCCATAGTGGCAAAGAAAAATGAAATAAAGGATGTTGTTGTTGCAAAGGGAGTAACTATGCTGACAAAAATGAGATCACCAGTACTGGAAGAGGTTGAGAAGTTATTACTGGTGTGGATAAATGAGAAACAATTAGCAGGAGATACTCTTATGACTTTGTTTATTTGTGAAAAGGCTAGGCAGTTGCATGAAGATTTGGTAAAGAAACTGCCTGCAAATAGTGGTGAAGTGAGTGAATTTAAGGCCAGCATAGGCTGGTTTGAGAGATTTAAGAACCGTACTGGCATACGCAGTGTGGTAAGGCATGGTGAGGCTGCCAGTTCAGACCACAAGGCGGCTGAAAAATATGTGCATGAATTCCAGGAGTACATAGAGGCTGAAGGACTGAAACCTGAGCAAGTGTTCAATTGTGACGAAACAGGCCTCTTTTGGAAGAAAATGCCAAAGAGGACCTTCATTACACAAGAGGAAAAGGCAATGCCAGGACGCAAGCCTATGAAAGACAGGCTGACGCTAATGTTCTGTGCTAATGCTAGTGGGGATTTCAAAGTGAAGCCATTACTAGTGTACCATTCTGAAAATCCCAGAGTGTTCAGGAAAAACAATGTTATGAAGAGTAAATTGTGTGTGTTTTGGAAATCTAATTGTAAGGCATGGGTCATGAGGGAAATTTTCGTCGAGTGGTTCAATGAAGTGTTTGGCCCTAGTGTGAAGGAGTATCTCCTGGAAAAGAAATTGGATCTCAAGTGCCTGCTAGTAATGGACAATGCACCTGCTCATCCTCCAAACTTGGATGACCTAATTTTCGAGGAGTTTGGGTTCATCACAGTAAAGTTCTTGCCCCCGAATACCACTCCTCTCCTCCAACCCATGGACCAGCAGGTTATTGCAAGCTTTAAAAAACCCTACATAAAAGCAATGTTTCACAGGTGCTTGACTGTGTGGGGTTTTCTTATTGAAAATTATCCATGGTAATCCTTTCAACGGTCCTCGTCACTACTGTATGTGAGAAAAACCACTCTCCGGGCTGTGGTTCGTACGTCGGGTTGCGTGCGGCCAACAGTAACAGCCTGGTTGATCAGGCCCTGATTCACCATGAGGCCTGGTCACAGACCGGGCCGTTGGGGTGTTGACCCCCGGAACCCTCTCCAGGTAGCCAGGTATACTCCTAAAACTCAGGCAAAGTGGTCAGGCACTCGCAATCTTTATCGTTGCTATATAACTTGAATATTTTCCAGCCACAGTTTGTTGCTGTCTATCTTATGGTCTAATCAAGACAAAAAAAATAATCCTGAAGCCTGGCGTTTCTAAAACATTTACATAAGAACTTTGGCCGGATGTTCCCTAAACTTTGGGAAGGTGGGGAAATTAAAGGAACGTAAATTTTATATCTATAGCTCCTCAGTCTCCTCACCTCTCTTTCCCACACCTCCCTCATCAAGATTCCACATGACTTCCACCCTCCCCCCCAAAATACAGTTACTCGTGACGTAAAACGAAGGTATTTTTTATCATTCTGGTGGCGACGTGTGGCAGGTGTGCAGGACACCAAGGCGGGCTTCCCCGCCACTGCCGTCTGCAATGTTCCTTATATGGCGTGAAGAACAGGAGGCAACGGGAGGAGAGGAATCTGGCAACGATGAAGGAAGAGGAGGTTGTCGAGTAGAGATGGAGAAGGAAGAAATGGCAGAGGTCTCAACGGTGGACGAGGAAGTGGAAAAGGCACAAACAGTAGAAGCAACAGCACCGACATAAACACCAGCAATAACAGCACCACCAACATCAATATCCGCAGCAACAGCACCACTAATACCCTCAACAATAGCAACACTAATACCCACAGTAACAGCAAACTGAACACCGGTGGTTTTTCACATAGCCGAAAGTTAAGATGTAGGACCAACAGCTAAAGCTCAACCCTCCTTACCCCCTCCCTCCGACCCTTTACAGTGACATAGCCACTTGATAAGTATTAAGACCACAACTACACTCACCTCTGCACCATGTGAATTTATTACAATAAACAGTTTCTGTACTGTCATTTGTACAAGGATTTTTAAATTTAAGTATAGTCCGTCTGTGAGAATTTTTGAATCTCAAATATTTTACATGTATTTGAATCTTTTAGATAACATGACATGTAGCCGGAACGACTGTATTAGTCCAGCAGGCAAGGAGGTGAATCTGGATTTATAGGCACCTCTTTTTTTGTGTGTGTAGATTTATTATCCTAAGTGGTCCCTGATACAAAATCCTTAGTGGTCCTTGATGCAAAATCCTTAGTGGTCCCTGATACAAAATCCTTAGTGGTCCTTGATGCAAAATCCTTAGTGGTCCCTGATACAAAATCTTCAGTGGTCCCTGATACAAAATCCTTAGTGGTCCCTGATACAAAATCCTTAGTGGTCCCTGATACAAAATCCTTAGTGGTCCCTGATACAAAATCCTTAGTGGTCCCTAATACAAAATCCTTAGTGGTCCCTGAAAATGGACTCGATGAATGTACACTAAAGTGTATTCACTACAGTAGAAATGCTACTGAATGTTAATATTTTTTTAATCAACACAGGCCATCTCCTACCAAGGTAGGATGACCAAACAAAAATTATTATAATTAAAAGAAGCGCTAAACCGCAAGGGCTATACAGCGCAGAACCAAACAAAAAAAGATAACACATTCACTATCATTCATTCAGTAACATTCAGAAGCGTGCGGACATAACAGTTCAGATGATCCTGGGAATTGCAACATCCTCACCCTGTTAGAGTGCAGGCACTGTACGTCCTACCTTGTGGACTCACAACTTAAGTCTGGCTAACCGGTTTCCCTGATTCACTTCATAAATGTTACCTTGCTCACACTCCAGCAGCATGTCAGGTCACAGAAATCACTGGCTTCCACTCCAATTTAACGAGCTCACACAAGCCTGTTGGATGCTCAAGCCCTCTAGCACTCAAAGCCTCTTCTACCCCTGCCCTTCCTTCCATCCACCCCAGATATATATACACCCTCCTAGTCTTCCTATTTTGTTCCGTCCAGTTAAATGCCTTGACCACCTCTATAACACTTCCTCAGCCCTGTGAATTAAACTTTTCTTAGCCTCACATCTTCAAATTTTCAAACCCAAAGAATGCATATCCTTATAAGAATGCGCCAAAACAAGCATATATATATATATATATATATATATATATATATATATATATATATATATATATATATATATATATATATATATATATATATATATATATATATATATATGGGATAACTTAGAGGTATTTAGTTTAGTCAAGATGACTCGACAATTCAACTGTTGTCTCTGATACAACATTGGTAGGCACTGATTCACACGTAAACGTGTGTTAGTTACCATTTTGTCCTAGGCACATGTCGATTAGACACTAGGCCTGTTGTATATGAGTACGTGTGTGTGTGTGTGTGTGTGTGTGTGTGTGTGTGTGTGTGTGTGTGTGTGTGTGTGTGTGTGTGTGTGTGTGTGTGTGTGTCTGTGTGTGTGTCTGTGTGTGTGTCTGTGTCTGTGTGTGTGTGTGTGTGTGTGTGTGTGTCTGTGTGTGTGTCTGTGTGTGTGTCTGTGTGTGTGTGTGTGTGTGTGTGTGTGTGTGTGTGTGTGTGTGTGTGTGTGTGTGTGTGTGTGTGTGTCTGTGTGTCTGTGTGTCTGTGTGTGTGTCTGTGTGTGTGTCTGTGTGTGTGTCTGTGTGTGTGTGTCTGTGTGTGTGTGTGTGTGTGTGTGTGTGTGTGTGTGTGTGTGTGTGTGTGTGTGTGTGTGTGTGTGTGTGTGTGTGTGTGTGTGTGTGTGTGTGTGTGCGTGTGGGTCTGTACTCACCTAGTACTCACCTAGTTGAGGTTGCGGGGGTCGAGTCCGAGCTCCTGGCCCCGCCTCTTCACTGATCGCTACTAGGTCACTCTCCCTGAGCCGTGAGCTTTATCATACCTCTGCTTAAAGCTGTGTGTGTGCGTGTCTGTGTGTGTGTCTGTGTGTGTGTGTCTGTGTGTGTGTGTCTGTGTGTGTGTGCGTGTCTGTGTACTCACCTATTTGTACTCACCTATTTGTGGTTGCAGGGGTAGAGTCCTAGCTCCTGGCCCCGCCTCTTCACCGGTTGCTACTAGGCCCTCTCTCTCCCCGCTCCATGAGCTTTATCAAACCTCGTCTTAAAACTGTGTATGGTTCCTGCCTCCACTACGTCATTTTCTAGGCTATTCCACTGCCTTACAACTCTATGACTGAAGAAATACTTCCTACTATCTCTCTGACTCATTTGTGTCTTCAACTTCCAATTGTGGCCTCTTGTTTCTGTGTCCCCTCCCTGGAACATCCTGTCCTTGTCCACCTTGTCTATTCCATGCAGTATTTTATATGTCGTTATCATGTCTCCCCTGACCCTCCTGTCCTCCAGTGTCGTCAGGCCGATTTCCCTTAATCTTTCTTCATAGGACATTCCCCTTAGCTCTGGAACTAACCTTGTTGCAAACCTTTGTACTTTCTCTAGTTTCTTGACGTGCTTTATCAAGTGCGGGTTCCAAACAGGTGCTGCATACTCCAGTATGGGCCTGACATACACGATGTACAGTGTCTTGAATGATTCCTTACTAAGGTATCGGAATGCTGTTCTCAGGTTTGCCAGGCGCCCATATGCTGCAGCAGTTATCTGATTGATGTGTGCTTCCGGAGACATGCTCGGTGTTATACTCACCCCAAGATCTTTCTCCTTGAGTGAGGTTTGCAGTCTTTGGCCACCTAGCCTATACTCTGTCTGTGGTCTTCTGTGCCCTTCCCCTATCTTCATGACTTTGCATTTGGCAGGATTAAATTCGAGAAGCCATTTGCTGGACCAGGTGTCCAGTCTGTCCAGGTCTCTTTGAAGTCCTGCCTGGTCCTCATCAGATTTAATTCTCCTCATTAACTTCACATCATCTGCAAACAGGGACACTTCTGAGTCTAACCCTTCCGTCATGTCGTTCACATATACCAAAAATAGCACTGGTCCTAGGACCGACCCCTGTGGGACCCCGCTCGTCACAGGTGCCCACTGTGATACATCATTACGTACCATGACTCGTTGTTGCCTCCCTGTCAGGTATTCTCTGATCCATTGCAGTGCCCTTCCTGTTATATGCGCCTGATGCTCTAGCTTCTGCACTAATCTCTTGTGAGGAACTGTGTCAAAGGACTTCTTGCAGTCCAAGAAGATGCAATCAACCCACCCCTCTCTCTCTTGTCTTACTTCTGTTATTTTATCATAAAACTCCAGAAGGTTTGTGACACAGGATTTGCCTTCCGTGAATCCGTGCTGGTTGGCATTTATACTCCTGTTCCGTTCCAGGTGCTCCACCACTCTCCTCCTGATAATCTTCTCCATAATTTTGCATACTATACACGTCAATGACACAGGTCTATAGTTTAGTGCCTCTTTTCTGTCTACTTTTTTGAAAATGGGAACTACATTTGCCGTCTTCCATACCTCAGGTAGTTGCCCAGTTTCCAGGGATGTGTTGAAGATTGTGGTAAGTGGTACGCACTGACTGCGTGTCTGTGTACTCACCTATTTGTGGTTGCAGGGGTCGAGTCCTAGCTCCTGGTCCCGCCTCTTCACCGGTTGCTACTGGGCCCTCCCTCTCCCCGCTCCATGAGCTTTATCAAACCTCGTCTTAAAACTGTGTATGGTTCCTGCCTCCACTACGTCATTTTCTAGGCTATTCCACTGCCTTACAACTCTATGACTGAAGAAATACTTCCTACTATCTCTCTGACTCATTTGTGTCTTCAACTTCCAATTGTGGCCTCTTGTTTCTGTGTCCCCTCCCTGGAACATCCTGTCTTTGTCCACCTTGTCTATTCCACGCAGTATTTTATATGTCGTTATCATGTCTCCCCTGACCCTCCTGTCCTCCAGTGTCGTCAGGCCGATTTCCCTTAATCTTTCTTCATAGGACATTCCCCTTAGCTCTGGAACTAACCTTGTCGCAAACCTTTGTACTTTCTCTAGTTTCTTGACGTGCTTTATCAAGTGCGGGTTCCAAACAGGTGCTGCATACTCCAGTATGGGCCTGACATACACGGTGTACAGTGTCTTGAATGATTCCTTACTAAGGTATCGGAATGCTGTTCTCAGGTTTGCCAGGCGCCCATATGCTGCAGCAGTTATCTGATTGATGTGTGTTTCCGTAGACATGCTCGGTGTTATACTCACCTCAAGATCTTTCTCCTTGAGTGAGGTTTGCAGTCTTTGGCCACCTAGCCTATACTCTGTCTGTGGTCTTCTGTGCCCTTCCCCTATCTTCATGACTTTGCATTTGGCAGGATTAAATTCGAGAAGCCATTTGCTGGACCAGGTGTCCAGTCTGTCCAGGTCTCTTTGAAGTCCTGCCTGGTCTTCATCAGATTTAATTCTCCTCATTAACTTCACATCATCTGCAAACAGGGACACTTCTGAATCCAACCCTTCCGTCATGTCGTTCACATATACCAAAAATAGCACTGGTCCTAGGACCGACCCCTGTGGGACCCCGCTCGTCACAGGTGCCCACTGTGATACATCATTACGTACCATGACTCGTTGTTGCCTCCCTGTCAGGTATTCTCTGATCCATTGCAGTGCCCTTCCTGTTATATGCGCCTGATGCTCTAGCTTCTGCACTAATCTCTTGTGAGGAACTGTGTCAAAGGCCTTCTTGCAGTCCAAGAAGATGCAATCAACCCACCCCTCTCTCTCTTGTCTTACTTCTGTTATTTTATCATAAAACTCCAGAAGGTTTGTGACACAGGATTTGCCTTCCGTGAATCCGTGCTGGTTGGCATTTATACTCCTGTTCCGTTCCAGGTGCTCCACCACTCTCCTCCTGACAATCTTCTCCATAATTTTGCATACTATACACGTCAATGACACAGGTCTATAGTTTAGTGCCTCTTTTCTGTCTCCTTTTTTAAAAATGGGAACTACATTTGCCGTCTTCCATACCTCAGGTAGTTGCCCAGTTTCCAGGGATGTGTTGAAGATTGTGGCAAGTGGCACGCACAACATATCTGCTCCCTCTCTAAGGACCCACGGGGAGATGTTGTCCGGTCCCATTGCCTTTGAGGTATCGATGTCCCTTAGCAGTTTCTTCACCTCCTCCTCATCTGTATGAATGTCGTCCAACACTTGTTGGTGTATTCCTTGCTGGTGTCCCCATCTGGTCTGTCCCCCCAGAGTCCTTCCTGTCTCTACTGTAAATACTTCCTTAAATCTCGTGTTGAGCTCCTCACATACCTCTTGATCGTTTCTTGTGAGTTCTCCACCTTCTTTCCTCAGCCTTATCACCTGGTCCTTGACTGTTGTCTTCCTCCTAATGTGGCTATACAACAGTTTCGGGTCAGATTTGACTTTCGATGCTATGTCGTTTTCATACTGTCGCTGGGCCTCCCTCCTTATCTGTGCATACTCGTTTCTGGCTCTTCTACTAATCTCCTTGTTTTCCTGGGTCCTATGCCTCCTGTACCTTTTCCATTCTCTGTTGCACTTAGTTTTTGCCTCCCTACACCTTCGGGTAAACCAAGGACTCGTTTTGGTCTTCCTATTATTTCTGTTTCCCTTGGGAACAAAACTTTCCTCTGCCTCCTTGCACTTTGTTGCCACATATTCCATCATCTCGTTTACTGATTTTCCTACCATTTCTCTGTCCCACTGAACCTCCTGCAGGAAGTTTCTCATACCTGTGTAGTCCCCCCTTTTATAGTTTGGCCTGTCCCCTTCAGTTCCTGTTACCTTCTCCACTTGTAACTCTACTATATAGTCAAAACTCAGCACCACATGATCGCTAGCTCCAAGGGGCCTCTCGTAAGTGATGTCCTCAATGTCCGAACTGCTCAGGGTGAACACAAGATCCAGTCTTGCTGGCTCATCCTCCCCTCTCTCTCTGGTTGTGTCCCTGACATGTTGATGCATGAGGTTTTCAAGTACCACATCCATCATCTTGGCTCTCCATGTTTCGGGACCCCCATGTGGCTCCAGGTTTTCCCAGTCGATCTCCCTGTGGTTGAAATCGCCCATTACCAGTAACTTTGCTCTGCTCGAGTGAGCTCTTCTTGCCACCTCAGCCAGTGTGTCCACCATCACCCTGTTGTTTTCTTCGTACTCCTCTCTTGGCCTCCTGCAGTTCTGTGGTGGGTTATACATCACTCCAATGACTACTTTATGTTCTCCGGACTGAATTGTACCTACAATGTAGTCTCTTTCTCCAATCATGTCCATGCCTTCCATTTCCTCAAATCCCCATCGGTGTTTTATGAGCAGTGCAACCCCTCCTCCCCCTCTACTCCTTCTATCTTTCCTCAGGATCTGATATCCTGTTGGGAAGATTGTGTCTGTTATTGTCTCAGCGAGTTTTGTTTCTGTGACTGCTATGATGTCTGGGGATTTTTCACTGATTCTTTCATTCCACTCCTCATGTTTATTCGTTATTCCATCCGCGTTTGTGTACCAAACCTTTAGTTTCTTTTCTATCATTGTGGTCATGCAAGAATATTGGGGTTGGGGGAGCGAGAGCCTTGGTGGGGGCCTATATGGGGCTGTGGTGTAGGTGGGGTTTGTGTTGATGGGGGTGGGGTCAGAATGCCCATAAGGGACAGCTGTTGGGGTGAGGTTTGTGATATGGGGGTTGGTGGTAGAGGGAACAGTGAGTGGGTTGTAGTATAGGTTGCTCAGTTGCGTTGGGAATGTCGC
>NC_091355.1:8822043-8882043 GCF_038502225.1 Cherax quadricarinatus
TAGTGCTGCATATTCCAATATGGATCTGACGTATACGGTGTACAGTGTCGTCAATGACTCCTAACTCAGATGTCGAAATGCTATTCTCAGGTATTCACAGAGTTGTGTTTGCTTGGGTTGAGACTCAGCTTCTGGCTGTACCTCCTAGCCTACTTAGATCGGCATTGTTTCTCGCCTCACTGGCCGTATTATTATATCTACTCTTGAAAATCTGTATTGAATTTGCCTCCACAACTGCAACATCCACATCATTTCACTTTTCAACCATCCTGAGATTAAAGACAAACTTCCTTACATCCTTATGATTTATCTGTGTCGTCAGCTTCCACTTGTGTCTCCTTCGTCCTGGTTCTCTCTTTTTTTTCTTGAATTTATATATCGAAATCATGTCTTCCCTTGTCTTTCCTTCGCCAAGATCGTCAGGTTCAGTTATTTTAATCTCTCCTCATTGCAATCCTCTTAGTTCTGTACTAGCTTAATTGCAAACCTTTGAACCTTGTCGAGTTTCTTAGACGGTTGTATTACACGCAGGCTCCATGCTGGGGCGTCATACTAAATGAGATTGGCCTAACATACGTCGTATATAAAACTGGCCTAACATCTCCTATATAAGGTTCTGAAGGATTGTCTATTCAATGCCTTGACTGTTATTCAGAGGTTTGCTAATCTTGCATATCCCGCTGATATTAAACAGCTTATTTGTATTTCTTGCAATACACCTGAGTGATATATTTACCCTTAGATCTTGCTGACTTTCTGACAGTTCTCTCCGCCCATGTTGTACTGTGTTGAGCTTCAACTCGAGGAACTACGTGAACTTCATCTGTAGTCTCTTGAAGATAACCCAAGAAAGTCAGTGTGGCTTGTTTCGGCCGAGGTAGTTATAGGCTCTTCCCCAGGATACGACCCTCAACAGTTGGCTTACACCCACGTAATAAAAAATCCCAGTAAAAACGCCACATTGATTATACTGTGTTTTCTACATAATGTACGTTTTTTGTGTTCTTACACGTGTGCTACAAGAAATTCTGCATTATGTACTCAAAAATTTAAATAAAAGTTTTATTTGTTTTATCTTCTAACTGATCTAGACAACGGAATAATGATGAAGCAATTCCAGACAATAAACAAGATGTTTAAATAAAAATTGTCCACTTGATTTATTCATATTTATTATATCTCCACAAAAATCCTTCAAAACACATATTTCACTGATATTGTAAAATAATAATAAATATATTTATGTTGGCTTTAGAAGAACTGAACAGCAAAGTTTACGTAAAACTTCAAGTAAGTTTATTTAGGCACAGGTAAACATAAGTATAATTATCATACATAGTTTAACATGACTGATCGCGGGTTCTATCCCCGCCCGTGGTATGGTTTGATAGTTTAACATATGTGTAAATTACTTAGGATAACCCCAAAAAAGTCAAAGTGACTTATTTTTCACTGGAGTCCTTGTAAGACTACGTCAAGTTACTAAGTTCTGTCTTCTTGTGTTTGCGAAAAAAAAAAATAAAAATCTGTACACGAGGTTGTCTGATGAATATATCTTTCAACGTATATATATATATATATATATATATATATATATATATATATATATATATATATATATATATATATATATATATATATATATATTTATTTAACATCTATGTCCAAGGCAACTGGGAATGCAAAACCGTAAATATAAACATTGAATGTATTTCTTCTTAATGCTTCTCGATCATGTTAATGAAATGATACCAAGATGTAAGAGTTAATATTTGTCACGAGGCAGTGGGGGGTGAGGGGGAAGGTGTGCTTACTGGGGGGATAAGGTCGAGGCCGTGCACGGGGGTGGGGTGGTGGTTGGGATAGTCTAGGGTGGAGGGGAGATAGAATAGATGGGGGGAGGGGGGGGACAGACACATAAAGCCGGGCTTGGAAATACCCAGGTGTTGCCAAATACTTTTTTTTTTTGCCACCATGATTTCTCCACGGCATTTTCTGTTTTTGCATAGAAGGCTTGTGTAGGATGGGTTCCATGGGTCACCCACGGAGTCCCTCCATACCTAGTTCACAGCCCATACACCCATGATATTCAAACTAGAAATCTGACAAATAAGTCTGAAGTATCATACATAGTGTAAATTACCTGAGATTATTAAAAAAACAAGTCAAAGTGATTTATTTCCATTAGGGTCCTTGGGTATTAATCGCACAAATTTAATCTTTACGTTCGTTTAACAAACTGTTAAATTAAACATATTTACCCAGATATTCGGCTTACTGAACTTCCCTATAGGCAGTGTGTAGGGGAAAAACAATTATAATCACGAGGATAAAGGTGATGTAAGGTGAGGTCAGTCAGCTCAACTGGGAAAAAGAAGAGGCGCACTGGTCGTCCTTGTAAACCGTGACTTCATCATTGCTAGACTAGCAGACACCTCCTGCTACCCTCCTGATGGGGTAGGGGATGCCTACTGCCCTCCTGGAAATAAATGGTATAAAATACCGACACAATGGCAATATAAACACAAATGCAGTATAATGTGATCCTTTATTGACTACGTTTCGCCCACACAGTGGGCGAAAAAGCCCACTGTGTGGGCGAAACGTAGTCAATAAAGGATCACATTATACTGCATTTGTGTTTATATTGCTACTGCCCTCCTGCTAGGCAAGGGGACATCTGCTACCCTCCTGCTATGCTAGGGGACACCTGTTGCCCTCTCACTAGACTAGGGGACACCTGCTCCCCTCTCACTAGACTAGGGGACACCTGCTGCCCTCTCACTAGACTAGGGGACCCCTGCTGCCCTCTCACTAGACAAGGGGACACCTGCTGCCCTCTCACTAGGCTAGGGGACACCTGCTGCCCTCTCACTAGACTAGGGGACACCTGTTGCCCTCTCACTAGACAAGGGGACACCTGCTGCCCCCTCACTAGACTAGGGGACACCTGCTGCCCTCTCACTAGACTAGGGGACACCTGTTGCCCTCTCACTAGACTAGGGGACACCTGCTGCCCTCTCACTAGACTAGGGGACACCTGCTGCCCTCTCACTAGACTAGGGGACCCCTGCTGCTCTCTCGCTAGACAAGGGGACACCTGCTGCCCTCTCACAAGACTAGGGAACACCTGCTGCCCTTTCACTAGACTAGGGGACACCTGGGCACCTGGCTTTTGCCATATACTCAAGTACTTGTACTCACCTATGTGTGATTACGAGAGCTGAGCCTCAGCTCCTGGCCTTTATTCTTGCTACTTGCTAGGTTGGAAAACATGTATAGTAATACCCACAGCAACCTCATAAAGACATATGCACAAATCAAGACAAGTCACCTAGGGAGTATTTCGTCACGAGGATTAAACATAAGCACATAAGAAAGAAGGAACACTGCAGCCGCCGTTCATAGCGAAATGTTCCCTCAGTGAATGTTTTGATTTGTTTACAATCATCTTTATTTACATGTCACTTGTTGGGTTTACTCCCTCTAAGCCTCGTGGATTCTGTAATACCTTAGCTTAAAACTCTGCATGGAGCCTGTTTCCACTACTTCGTCCAGCTTATTTCACTTCATGACCCTCACGCTGAATACGTACTTTCTGACATCACTGACTCATGTGGCTCTTTAACCTCCAACTGTGCCTTCGTGTACCGGGTTTCCGTTTCTCAGTCTATTCCTATCCACCTTATCAAGTTCTGAGTATTTTACATGTCATTATCATATGTCCCCCGGTTCTGTTATCCTATAATGTATGTAAGCAGGCTCATTTCCTACACCCTCTCCTCTCAGTGAATTTCCCTTCCCTCTAAGTGCATACCACTGCACTTTCTCAAACTTTCTGCATGCTTCATCAGGTGAGGGCTCCAAGCTAGTAATGCATACTACAAAATAGGCTTAACATATGTCGTGAATGACTACTGAGAGTCCTGAAAGCTAGTGTTGGCCTGGCCGAACGAGCTTTCGCTGCCTGTAATATTTCTGACATCTGCTGGCACCAGGTTGAAAAATCTGGCTACGAATGTTTAAGCAGTGGTACTGTGCCTGTGGCTTTCCCAGCTTTTCACTAGGTCAATTTTATACTTCCTCTCATATCTCTTACACCAGTAGGTTGCTATGGTAGTTTGCCTATTTAAACTGGGGCTCCAATATTTTTCATGTGTAGATCACGTGTTTCTCTCTCCTTTTCAGAGGAAATATTTCCAGTTCTTTGAGGCATTCGCCTAGATGTCACTCTCTTGTCACGTTACAGACTCTGGAGGAAGCCTGACCTGTAAATTTTTAACTCTGCACCGAAACTAGCACTAGTAACTATTCTAATCTTGCAACATTAAACGTATATAAAATATAAAACGTTCACTTCACAACTGAATGGACCCAGTTTGTGTTTTGGGCAAGATGAGACGTAACAAGACCTATGGAAAAATCTCGCAACACCTGTTCGCCTAGCAATAGATACCTGAGAGAGTCGAGTATTGTGAGTTGCATCCTGGGAGATGTCATAAAGAGGATCCCATTGGAAATAAGCTCCACTGCTTGACTTTCCGATATTATCCTGGGTTATTAACCCTCCGGGGCTACTTCACTTTTCTTCTGCCATCTAAGAATTTGCGTAATTTTAGTTTACTGGAAGTCTTCAGATGATCCAAAAATGATACAGTATCAACAGGATATTTTTGCAGTTTTGTCTAAAAATAAAGTCTTCCTTCTTCTTCTTCTTCTTCTTCTTCTTCTTATTATTATTATTATTATTATTATTATTATTATTATCGCTATTACTATTATTATTATTATTATTATTATTATTATTATTACATTAATGAAAAAGATTTTTCTTACAACAGTTCCTTATCAACCGGATTGCGGCCCACACGTGGGACTGCGAGCAGCGCGCGACAACAGCTTGATGGATCACAGCAACCAGGAGACTGGTCTGGGACCGGGTCGCGGGGGTTGTGACCTCCGAAAGCGACTCCAGGTAAGATGCTAATAATAAAAAAAAATATGTATATATAAAAATTTCTCTCACCTGCAAAAGACAATTTGTGTTAACACTGCCCAAGACGAGTGACAATGAATAAAAATACAAGAGAGAATCCAGGTACGTAGATAGGTGATACAATGTTATTACTCCATTAATGTAATCCTTTCCATGGGATTGAAACAGCAGGGAGCAAACTTCAATGTGTGGTCTTGATGTTATTGAAGGACTTATAGCCCATATTGGAGCTAAAGTCACCTTCCTAGGATCAAACTTGATTAGCTCACATTCTCCAGGTGATATATGACCCATACATGTCGGTATTATATACCTCTGTATCCATACGGTTTTAGTGCTTACCTCAAAACTAACAATTTTCAGAGGTAAGCCAGAGGATGATAAATGAGACACTTGTGCAGCATTTGGGAATCTTTATTCTGGAAACGTTTCACCAGCCAGTGGCTTCTTCAGTCCAATACAGAAGATTGGGAGAATTGGACCTGCCTCGCATGGGCCAGTAGGCCTGCTGCAGTGTTCCTTCTTTCTTATGTTCTTAAATGTTGCACAAGTGTCTCATTTATCAACTTGTCTGTTTTCTAAACCATTTCTTCACACGCCAGGGGATGCTCATCCAGTGAGAGAGATCCTAAGACTCCGCGTCAGAGGACGTCCTCCCTCCACCACCACTAAAGGAGAGAAAACGTACAATAGAGGTGAGAAAGTCGCAGGATTCCCGAGGATGGAGGGAGGGCGTGGTGAGCCAGGCCGACACACTGGCGCCACAAGGTCGCCGAGATCTGCTGTCTGAATCCAAATTGGTTAGGTTCTCTCCTCCTCCGCCACCAGCACCAACACCAGGCCGGGCTTCCCGTCTACCCTGCCTCTGCCCAGCTCTCTTGGTACTCTAGTCTACTGCTGCTCCTCCTTTTCCTTCCTTCCCGCCGCCCCTCCCACGCACTGCTCAATGTATGCACCTCTTGAAATTTCATAAATTTCGTGCTTCTGTCTACTTATGGGTTTACTTAGGTATTATATATATATATATATATATATATATATATATATATATATATATATATATATATATATATATATATATATATATATATATATATATATATATATATATATATATATATATATATTATTTTTTTTTTATTATCACACCGGCCGATTCCCACCAAGGCAGGGTGGCCCGAAAAAGAAAAACTTTCACCATCATTCACTCCATCACTGTCTTGCCAGAAGGGTGCTTTACACTACAGTTTTTAAACTGCAACATTAACACCCCTCCTTCAGAGTGCAGGCACTGTACTTCCCATCTCCAGGACTCAAGTCCGGCCTGCCGGTTTCCCTGAATCCCTTCATAAATGTTACCCTGCTCACACTCCAACAGCACGTCAAGTATTAAAAACCATTTGTCTCCATTCACTCCTATCAAACACGCTCACGCATGCCTGCTGGAAGTCCAAGCCCCTCGCACACAAAACCTCCTTTACCCCCTCCCTCCAACCCTTCCTAGGCCGACCCCTACCCCGCCTTCCTTCCACTACAGACTGATACACTCTTGAAGTCATTCTGTTTCGCTCCATTCTCTCTACATGTCCGAACCACCTCAACAACCCTTCCTCAGCCCTCTGGACAACAGTTTTGGTAATCCCGCACCTCCTCCTAACTTCCAAACTACGAATTCTCTGCATTATATTCACACCACACATTGCCCTCAGACATGACATCTCCACTGCCTCCAGCCTTCTCCTCGCTGCAACATTCATCACCCATGCTTCACACCCATATAAGAGCGTTGGTAAAACTATACTCTCATACATTCCCCTCTTTGCCTCCAAGGACAAAGTTCTTTGTCTCCACAGACTCCTAAGTGCACCACTCACTCTTTTTCCCTCATCAATTCTATGATTCACCTCATCTTTCATAGACCCATCCGCTGACACGTCCACTCCCAAATATCTGAATACGTTCACCTCCTCCATACTCTCTCCCTCCAATCTGATATTCAATCTTTCATCACCTAATCTTTTTGTTATCCTCATAACCTTACTCTTTCCTGTATTCACCTTTAATTTTCTTCTTTTGCACACCCTACCAAATTCATCCACCAATCTCTGCAACTTCTCTTCAGAATCTCCCAAGAGCACAGTGTCATCAGCAAAGAGCAGCTGTGACAACTCCCACTTTGTGTGTGATTCTTTATCTTTTAACTCCACGCCTCTTGCCAAGACCCTCGCATTTACTTCTCTTACAACCCCATCTATAAATATATTAAACAACCACGGTGACATCACACATCCCTGTCTAAGGCCTACTTTTACTGGGAAAAAATTTCCCTCTTTCCTACATACTCTAACTTGAGCCTCACTATCCTCGTAAAAACTCTTCACTGCTTTCAGTAACCTACCTCCTACACCATACACTTGCAACATCTGCCACATTGCCCCCCTATCCACCCTGTCATACGCCTTTTCCAAATCCATAAATGCCACAAAGACCTCTTTAGCCTTATCTAAATACTGTTCACTTATATGTTTCACTGTAAACACCTGGTCCACACACCCCCTACCTTTCCTAAAGCCTCCTTGTTCATCTGCTATCCTATTCTCCGTCTTACTCTTAATTCTTTCAATTATAACTCTACCATACACTTTACCAGGTACACTCAACAGACTTATCCCCCTATAATTTTTGCACTCTCTTTTATCCCCTTTGCCTTTATACAAAGGAACTATGCATGCTCTCTGCCAATCCCTAGGTACCTTACCCTCTTCCATACATTTATTAAATAATTGCACCAACCACTCCAAAACTATATCCCCACCTGCTTTTAACATTTCTATCTTTATCCCATCAATCCCGGCTGCCTTACCCCCTTTCATTTTACCTACTGCCTCACGAACTTCCCCCACACTCACAACTGGCTCTTCCTCACTCCTACAAGATGTTATTCCTCCTTGCCCTATACACGAAATCACAGCTTCCCTATCTTCATCAACATTTAACAATTCCTCAAAATATTCCCTCCATCTTCCCAATACCTCTAACTCTCCATTTAATAACTCTCCTCTCCTATTTTTAACTGACAAATCCATTTGTTCTCTAGGCTTTCTTAACTTGTTAATCTCACTCCAAAACTTTTTCTTATTTTCAACAAAATTTGTTGATAACATCTCACCCACTCTCTCATTTGCTCTCTTTTTACATTGCTTCACCACTCTCTTAACTTCTCTCTTTTTCTCCATATACTCTTCCCTCCTTGCATCACTTCTACTTTGTAAAAACTTCTCATATGCTAACTTTTTCTCCCTTACTACTCTCTTTACATCATCATTCCACCAATCGCTCCTCTTCCCTCCTGCACCCACTTTCCTGTAACCACAAACTTCTGCTGAACACTCTAACACTACATTTTTAAACCTACCCCATACCT
Organism: Cherax quadricarinatus; assembly: GCF_038502225.1. Taxonomy (NCBI): domain Eukaryota; kingdom Metazoa; phylum Arthropoda; class Malacostraca; order Decapoda; family Parastacidae; genus Cherax; species Cherax quadricarinatus. Next base: position 8,830,464 of record NC_091355.1, read on the forward strand.
CTTCGACCCCATTGCCTATGCTCTCATTAGCCCATCTATCCTCCAATAGCTGTTTATATCTTACCCTAACTGCCTCCTCTTTTAGTTTATAAACCTTCACCTCTCTCTTCCCTGATGCTTCTATTCTCCTTGTATCCCATCTACCTTTTACTCTCAGTGTAGCTACAACTAGAAAGTGATCTGATATATCTGTGGCCCCTCTATAAACATGTACATCCTGAAGTCTACTCAACAGTCTTTTATCTACCAATACATAATCCAACAAACTACTGTCATTTCGCCCTACATCATATCGTGTATACTTATTTATCCTCTTTTTCTTAAAATATGTATTACCTATAACTAAACCCCTTTCTATACAAAGTTCAATCAAAGGGCTCCCATTATCATTTACACCTGGCACCCCAAACTTACCTACCACACCCTCTCTAAAAGTTTCTCCTACTTTAGCATTCAAGTCCCCTACCACAATTACTCTCTCACTTGGTTCAAAGGCTCCTATACATTCACTTAACATCTCCCAAAATCTCTCTCTCTCCTCTGCATTCCTCTCTTCTCCAGGTGCATACACGCTTATTATGACCCACTTCTCGCATCCAACCTTTACTTTGATCCACATAATTCTTGAATTTACACATTCATATTCTCTTTTCTCCTTCCATAACTGATCATTTAACATTACTCCTACCCCTTCCTTTGCTCTAACTCTCTCAGATACTCCAGATTTAATCCCATTTATTTCCCCCCACTGAAACTCTCCTACCCCCTTCAGCTTTGTTTCGCTTAGGGCCAGGACATCCAACTTCTTTTCATTCATAACATCAGCAATCATCTGTTTCTTGTCATCCGCACTACATCCACGCACATTTAAGCAACCCAGTTTTATAAAGTTTTTCTTCTTCTCTTTTTTAGTAATTGTATACAGGAGAAGGGGTTACTAGCCCATTGCTCCCGGCATTTTAGTCGCCTCATACGACACGCATGGCTTACGGAGGAAAGATTCTTTTCCACTTCCCCATGGACAATAGAAGAAATAAAAAAGAACAAGAGCTATTTAGAAAAAGGAGAAAAACCTAGATGTATGTATATATATATATGCATGTGCGTGTCTGTGAAGTGTGACCAAAGTGTAAGTAGGAGTAGCAAGATATCCCTGTTATCTAGCGTGTTTATGAGACAGAAAAAGAAACCAGCAAATCCTACCATCATGCAAAACAGTTACAGGTTTTTGTTTCACAGTCATCTGGCAGGACGGTAGTACTTCCCTGGGTGGTTGCTGTCTACCAACCTACTACCTTGAGATATATATATATATATATATATATATATATATATATATATATATATATATATATATATATATATATATATATATATATATATATATATATATATATATATATATAAATGCGTGTGTTTGCGTGTGTTACTCACCTAATTGTGGTTGCAGGGGTCGAGACTCAGCTCCTGGCCTCGCCTCTTCACTGTGTGTGCGTGTGTGTACTCACTCACCTAGTTATAGCTGCAGGGGTCGATTCACAGCTCCTGGCCCTGCCTCTTCACTGGTCGCTACTAGGTCACTCCTTGCTCCATGAGCATTATCATACCTCTTCTTAAAGCTATGTATGGATCCTGCCTCCACTACATCACTTCCCAAACTATTCCACTTCCTGACAACTCTGTGTCTGAAGAAATACATCCTAACATACCTGTGATTCATCTGAATCTCTTCAACTTCCAACTGTGACCCCTTGTTGCTGTGTCACATCTCTGGAGCATCCTGTTTCTATCCATCTTGTCGATTCCTCTCAGTATTTTATATGTCGTTATGGAAATATAAACACATATGCAGTATAATGTGATCCTTTATTGACTACGTTTCGCCCACACATTGGGCTTTTTCAAGTCACAAACAGAACTACCTGGGGTGGAAGGAACGCGAGTATTTATAGTCAGGTTCAGAATGCTGAGGTCAGGTGGAGAATGCTGCATCTGATGATGTACCGAGTGGGGTTATAGAGTCTAAAATCTTGGGTAGCTTGGAAAGGAGATTGAATAAGTTTGTGAGCAGACCCCCCACAGTGTTCTCATGGGATAGCGATGAAGAAGTTTCTTGGCAAGTGGTTCAGCTATGTTATAGAAGCCACTATTCTGGTTGAAGTTGTCGGATATAGAAATAAGTGATGATTCCAGGATTCTTCGGTATTGAGTGTTGTCTTCTGTGGCGATAAGTCTTGAGTTTCTGTAGTTTATCAAGTGGTTGTGTGAATTACGGTGTTGTACACAGGCATTCCTTGTGTCGTCAGACCTGCTTGCGTATTGGTGTTCTGAAATACGTGTTTGGAGGTCCCTTGATGTTTCGCCCACGTATAACTTGTTGCAGTCATTACAAGGGATTATGTATACCCCTGCAGAGGGTGGAAGCTTGTCCTGTCTATCACTGGTAATGTCCTTGATGGTCGTGGTTGTGGAGGTAGATACTTGAAATGAGGTATTGGAAAAGATGTTGGAAATGTGTTTGGCAATGGAGTTGGTGGGGAGGACTATGTATCTCTTCTCGGCAGTGTCTTCTCTGGGTGTGTTGAAGATGTTTAATGCCCGTCGTCTGCAGTCTCTGATGAAGTGACGAGGATAGTGGAGTTTAGAAAATACTTGTTCAATCATTGTGCATTCTTCATCAAGAAACTCATTGCTGCAGATTCTGAGTGCACGCAGGAAGAAGCCTATAATTACACCACGTTTGGTTTTGGTGTCGTGGTGAGAGTAAAAGTGGAGAAGATCGTTTTGGTTGGTGGGTTTTCGATAGACTTTAAAACGAAGTTCGTGGTCAGCTTTGCAAAGTAGAACATCAAGGAAAGGAAGAGTGTTGTCGACTTCTTCTTCAAGTGTGAACTTGAAGACCTGGTTGAGCTTGTCTTGGAGAGCTTGAACATTGAAGCGTTTAGGAGTTATGAGGAGAATGTCGTCAACATAACGGAGCCAGGTGACAGACGAAGGAATAATGGTGGAGAAACGTTCGGCTTCTAGATGTTCCATGTATAGGTTCGCCAGGACCGCACTGAGTGGCGAACCCATGGGTAGTCCAAAAGTCTGCTGAAAGAGGTGATTTTCGAAAGAGAAACACGTAAAGCCAACACATAGTTCAACAAGGGGTCGATGAAATCGCTGGCTGGAATGGGAAGATCAAGTGAATCGTCAATTTTCCTGTGCAAGAGATCGATGGCTTGTGTAGTAGGTACTTTGGTGAATAGGGAAGTCACGTCAAGGCTGGAAAGTTTCTTGTTCCTGATGTTGATGTTGCGAATGCGATTGAGAAGATCACCCGAGTGTTTGAGATGTGCTGGACTGATAGTGCCCAAGAGTTTAGAGAGGTGTTTTGCGAGAATTCCTGAGAGCTGGTGGGGAGCACTGCCTATTCCCGAGGATATGGGCCTCAGTGGGATACCAGGCTTGTGAGTTTTTGGCAGGCCATACATCCTGGCAGTTGATAAATTAGACACATGTGCAACTCTTGGGTATCTTTATTGAGGAAACGTTTCGCCACACAGTGGCTTCATCAGTCCATACAAAGGAGAATCTTGAAGAACAGGAGAAGAATGAGGTAATCAGTCCCTCACCCTTGAGTCGATGTGGTCAGTCCATCAATCTATTCAAGATTGATATCAACATGTCGGTTCTCTGAACCATTCATCTACAATCCTGGCAGTTCTGGGGTTGCTGGGTATGGTGTGCAGAAGTTTCTTCCCTTGTTCTGAGCCCCTTAGAATGCGGCGAGTCCTTTGAAGAAAAGTTTTAGTAAGGTTGTCCACTTGGTTAGTTGTGAGAGGTTTGTATGTATCTGGGTCATTAAGTAGATTGAGCATTTTGTTCCTGTAATCGTCAGTGTTCATGATAACAACACCACCTCCTTTGTCAGCGGTGGTGACCCTGATGGTTGTGTCTTCTGCTAAACCTTTGAGTGCATTGATGTAACGTAGAGGAATGACTGGGGAGCTGCGTGTTGAGATGGCTGCTGAGATGATGCCTTGAAGATAGCCTTTTTGGAAGTCGGAGTCATTGTGTCTGTAGTTTTTGGCGATGAAATTGAGGTCTTGTTTCGGTTTCGTAATTCCTGTTGCGAATTTGAGGCCTAAGCTGAGGGCTTCAGTTTCTGTGGTTATCATGAACACTGACGATTACAGGAACAAAATGCTCAATCTACTTAATGACCCAGATACATACAAACCTCTCACAACTAACCAAGTGGACAACCTTACTAAAACTTTTCTTCAAAGGACTCGCCGCATTCTGAGGGGCTCAGAACAAGGGAAGAAACTTCTGCACACCATACCCAGCAACCCCAGAACTGCCAGGATGTATGGCCTGCCAAAAACTCACAAGCCTGGTATCCCACTGAGGCCCATATCCTCGGGAATAGGCAGTGCTCCCCACCAGCTCTCAGGAATTCTCGCAAAACACCTCTCTAAACTCTTGGGCACTATCAGTCCAGCACATCTCAAACACTCAGGTGATCTTCTCAATCGCATTCGCAACATCAACATCAGGAACAAGAAACTTTCCAGCCTTGACGTGACTTCCCTATTCACCAAAGTACCTACTACACAAGCCATCGATCTTTTGCGCAGGAAAATGGACGATTCACTTGATCTTCCCATTCCAGCCAGCGATTTCATCGACCTTGTTGAACTATGTGTTGGCTTTACGTGTTTCTCTTTCGAAAATCACCTCTTTCAGCAGACTTTTGGACTACCCATGGGTTCGCCACTCAGTGCGGTCCTGGCGAACCTATACATGGAACATCTAGAAGCCGAACGTTTCTCCACCATTATTCCTTCGTCTGTCACCTGGCTCCGTTATGTTGACGACATTCTCCTCATAACTCCTAAACGCTTCAATGTTCAAGCTCTCCAAGACAAGCCCAACCAGGTCGAGCCTTCAATCCAGTTCACACTTGAAGAAGAAGTCGACAACACTCTTCCTTTCCTTGATGTTCTACTTTGCAAAGCTGACCACGAACTTCGTTTTAAAGTCTATCGAAAACCCACCAACCAAAACGATCTTCTCCACTTTTACTCTCACCACGACACCAAAACCAAACGTGGTGTAATTATAGGCTTCTTCCTGCGTGCACTCAGAATCTGCAGCAATGAGTTTCTTGATGAAGAATGCACAATGATTGAACAAGTATTTTCTAAACTCCACTATCCTCGTCACTTCATCAGAGACTGCAGACGACGGGCATTAAACATCTTCACCCCTCAAGGAAGGTTCCTTGATGTTGGTGAGGGGCTCTTGATTTAGGGAATTGGATCTGTGCTCCAGTTCCCCGAATTAAGCCTGAATGCCTTCCACATATCCCCCCCTAGGCGCTGTATAATCCTCCGGGTTTAGCGCTTCCCCCTTGATTATAATAATAATAATAAAAACATCTTCAACACACCCAGAGAAGACACTGCCGAGAAGAGATACATAGTCCTCCCCACCAACTCCATTGCCAAACACATTTCCAACATCTTTTCCAATACCTCATTTCAAGTATCTACCTCCACAACCACGACCATCAAGGACATTACCAGTGATAGACAGGACAAGCTTCCACCCTCTGCAGGGGTATACATAATCCCTTGTAATGACTGCAACAAGTTATACGTGGGCGAAACATCAAGGGACCTCCAAACACGTATTTCAGAACACCAATACGCAAGCAGGTCACTTCTACTGTGTATACACCTTGACTATTATGCAAAATAACCACAGTGAAAAAAATAGTGAAAATCTAAGCGCTTTATATGTATAATTTAACCTATAATAACCCAGTAAATAAAATATATGGATGAGAATCCTGGCACCAAGGTTCTCTGCCGTTATTCTTCACATAAATAATGTGCTTTCCAGGCGGTCGAAGAGGGAAGGTGTGAGGACCTTGAACATCAGCTGCAAACCTTCACACAAACTATTTTTACTGCAATTATCAAGGAATGGTGAGAAATTACGAAAGCGCTTAGAATTTCACTTTTTTTTTCACTGTGGTTATTTTGCATAATGTGATTTTATCGCACCTCGTATATTATATTTTATTCAGTATTTACCTTAGGCCTATGCACGAGATATTACCACTGAGTGTTACGTTAGGTTCATATCTGAGGCGCATCTGAATTTGGTGATCTCAACTTCGTCTTGTCAGCTCAAACTGACAGTCCTATTTCTCCTCTATTGTTTTATATCCACTACTATTCATTAAGCATGTAATTAATAATTCATATATGAGTCACTATAAAACACATGTTTAGAAATAAAACGCCAGTGAAAAAAACTCCATAATTAGCTGATCAGTAATGCCTGGTTGACCAGGCAAGCATCAGACAAGCCTGGCCCATGGCCGGGCTCCGTTAGTAGAAAAACTCTCGAAACTCAATAAGGCAACACTGCAGCAAAAGGAACCATCTTTAAATCACTACAATGTCTTCATTAGTTAACAGGAAAACATATTTCTAAACAGGGCGAAGCGTAAAAAAAAAAAAAAAAACTGTGAGGATATGCTGAAACACTGCCAGTACTTGATACATTGTGCTTAAAGACCACCAACACCAACACCACCGCCACCGCCACCGCCGCCGTTGCCACCGCCACCGCCGCCGTTGCCACCGCCGCCGTCGCCACCGCCACCGCCGCCGCCGCCACCACCACCACCACCACCACCACCACCACCACCACCACCACCACCACCACCACCACCACCACCACCACCACGCTCATCTTGCCATATAGGACAAGTGAAAATTTGTGTATGAAATAATTTTGCCAAAATCATTCTGAACCTAACGAAAAATATATATTTGATTGTGTTTGTTTAGTACTAAATTACTGTAAACGTATTTAAAATATATTTAGTTGGGTTAGGCTAAAATAAATTGCACTTGTTATAATAAGGTTAGGTAAGTTTTCTAAGATTCTTTTGGTTCAAAATTAAAATTTTTTACATTAACATTAATGAAAAAAATATATATTTAAACGTATAAGAGAAAATTTCAGAAAGGACTAATTTTAAATAAGTTCTTGCTAATTGGCCAGTTTTACATACTCGGCACGACATATATATATATATATATATATATATATATATATATATATATATATATATATATATATATATATATATATATATATAATGTGTGTTTGTGTGTGTGAGAGAGAGAGATCAAAGTCAGGTCACAGTCTCTGTTGTTTGCGTGATTATTATTATAATCAAGGGGGAAGCGCTAAACCCGGAAGATTATACAGCGCCTGGGGGGGGGATATGTGGAAGGCATTCAGGCTTAATTCGGGGAACTGGAGCACAGATCCAATTCCCTAAATCAAGAGCCCCTCACCAACATCAAGGAGCCTTCCTTGAGGGGGTTGTTTGCGTGAGAGATCAAGGTCAGGTCAAAGTGTGTTTTGTGTGAGGAGACACACCAAGGTCAGTTCAAGGTTGTTAATTTATGTGTCAGAGACAATCGCCTGAGGCAGGTGTTAATATCGCATAATGGTCGCTCCCAGTAGTTAAGTCGTTTTCAGCGGATAACAGCAATACATACCGCAAGGTCATCTCTTACCTGCCTTATGTCTTCTCCATATTCATGAATTATAATTCTCTCTCTCTCTCTCTCTCTCTCTCTCTCTCTCTCTCACACACACACACACACACACACACACACACACACACACACACACACACACACACACACACACGTGTATACAGAGGATGTCTGCAACAAGGGAGCAGGTCAGCTCTTGCGTGCGTAATTATGTTCTAACACATGATGTAATGGTTTAAAAATATGCATTCCTACCGAGACGCTCAAAAAAAAACTGACGTTTAGTGCACTTAAATGAATATCAGCGGCCATGATCGCAGAAATCAGTCAATCTACAGCAAAAACATAAACGGTATAGGTTAAACAAAAAAAGATACCTTGATAACTCAAGGAGCCCCGTATGGTACATGAATGGTATATAATACCGACAAGATGAAGAATTAGACATATATACAACATCTGGGTATCTTTATTTGTAGACGTTCCGCCATCCAGTGGCTTTATCAATATAAGACAATGATAATGCGAAGCATGTAGAACTATATACTACACAGTCTTCAAGACTACGGTGCTCTTCACCAACTCCAAGACTGAGGGACTGATTACCTCATCTTTTGTATATAGTTCTACATTCTTCACATTATGTCCTTGTATTATACTGATAAGGCCACTAGTTTGAAACGTTTACAAATGAAGATACCCAGCTGTTGCTCATGTGTCTAATTCGAGCCCCGTGTTCTTGGGTGATGTCATCAGCGTTCCCGGACGAACCAGATGAAGAGCTCACGAATGCTGGGGTTGGTACACGAATAACACGACACAGCCGCCTGTGTTGTGGTTTGTACGTGGCGGCATGGCGGACGCTGTTGTGGTATTATTGTTATTATTTCCTCGTGTACGGCCTCTGAGAGAGTGTTTGTCAGACTAGCAACACGAAGGCAGCGACGGAGGAAGATGCTATCACGGAAAATGAATGAGGGGAATCACGCGACGGTGATAAATTCGTGAATGAAATAATAGATGGTATTGAAGATGGGGCCAGTTGGGTGAAATGGGTGGTATGGTTTGGGTGAAATATTGAACATGATAAAAAAAGAGCAATGAAGCAGACCTACAAGCCTCCGGATGCAACATCCCAGAAATTCCAGGAACAGCTGTTAAAAATTGACCACTGTCTGGAAAATCTTCCAGCTCCTGCACCCAACATCTTGCTCCTGGGGGATTTCAACTTAAGGCACCTAAAATGGAGGAATATAGCAAATAATATTGTTGCAGTAATAACACCAGGAGGCAGCTCTGATGAAAACTCACACTCACACGAGCTTTTAAATCTCTGCACAAAATTCAATTTAAACCAGCAAATAATAGAGCCTACAAGACTGGAGAATACACTAGACCTCATCTTCACTAACAATGATGATCTGATAAGAAATGTCACCATATCAAAAACAATATACTCAGATCACAACATAATTGAGGTTCAGACATGTATGCATGGAGCCCCAGACCGACAAAATGAGACTAGTCACGAGGGAGCATTCACCAAATTCAACTTCAATAACAAAAACATAAAGTGGGACCAAGTAAACCAAGTCCTAACCGATATAAGCTGGGAAGATATACTAAGCAACACAGACCCAAACTTATGCCTAGAACAGATTAACTCGGTGGCACTCGATGTATGCACAAGGCTTATTCCTCTAAGAAAAAGGAGGAGTAGATGTAAAATAGAAAGAGACAGGCGCTCCCTTTACAGGCGACGGAAAAGAATAACAGAGCGGCTAAAAGAGGTCAATATATCTGAAATGCGCAGGGAGACACTGGTCAGAGAAATAGCAAGCATCGAACTTAAGCTAAAAGAATCCTTTAGGAGTCAGGAATCGCGGGAAGAACTAAAAGCCATAAATGAAATCGAAAGAAACCCAAAGTATTTCTTCTCCTATGCCAAATCAAAATCGAGAACAACGTCCAGTATTGGGCCCCTACTTAAACAAGATGGGTCCTACACAGATGACAGCAAGGAAATGAGTGAGCTACTCAAGTCCCAATATGACTCAGTTTTTAGCAAGCCGCTAACCAGACTGAGAGTCGAAGACCAAAATGAATTTTTTATGAGAGAGCCACAAAATTTGACTAACACAAGCCTATCCGATGTTATCCTGACGCCAAATGACTTCGAACAGGCGATAAATGACATGCCCATGCACTCTGCCCCAGGGCCAGACTCATGGAACTCTGTGTTCATCAAGAACTGCAAGAAGCCCCTATCACGAGCCTTTTCCATCCTATGGAGAGGGAGCATGGACACGGGGGTCGTCCCTCAGTTACTAAAAACAACAGACATAGCCCCACTCCACAAAGGGGGCAGTAAAGCAACAGCAAAGAACTACAGACCAATAGCACTAACATCCCATATCATAAAAATCTTTGAAAGGGTCCTAAGAAGCAAGATCACCACCCATCTAGAAACCCATCAGTTACACAACCCAGGGCAACATGGGTTTAGAACAGGTCGCTCCTGTCTGTCTCAACTACTGGATCACTACGACAAGGTCCTAAATGCACTAGAAGACAAAAAGAATGCAGATGTAATATATACAGACTTTGCAAAAGCCTTCGACAAGTGTGACCATGGCGTAATAGCGCACAAAATGCGCGCTAAAGGAATAACAGGAAAAGTCGGTCGATGGATCTATAATTTCCTCACTAACAGAACACAGAGAGTAGTCGTCAACAGAGTAAAGTCCGAGGCAGCTACGGTGAAAAGCTCTGTCCCACAAGGCACAGTACTAGCTCCCATCTTGTTCCTCATCCTCATATCCGACATAGACAAGGATGTCAGCCACAGCACCGTGTCTTCCTTTGCAGATGACACCCGAATCTGCATGACAGTGTCTTCCATTGCAGACACTGAAAGGCTCCAGGCGGACATCAACCAAATCTTTCAGTGGGCTGCAGAAAACAATATGAAGTTCAACGATGAGAAATTTCAATTACTCAGATATGGTAAACATGAGGAAATTAAATCTTCATCAGAGTACAAAACAAATACTGGCCACAAAATAGAGCGAAACACCAACGTCAAAGACCTAGGAGTGATTATGTCGGAGGATCTCACCTTCAAGGACCATAACATTGTATCAATCGCATCTGCTAGAAAAATGACAGGATGGATAATGAGAACCTTCAAAACTAGGGAGGCCAAGCCCATGATGACACTCTTCAGGTCACTTGTTCTATCTAGGCTGGAATATTGCTGCACTCTAACAGCACCTTTCAAGGCAGGTGAAATTGCCGACCTAGAAAATGTACAGAGAACTTTCACGGCGCGCATAACGGAGATAAAACACCTCAATTACTGGGAGCGCTTGAGGTTTCTAAACCTGTATTCCCTGGAACGCAGGAGGGAGAGATACATGATTATATACACCTGGAAAATCCTAGAGGGACTAGTACCAAACTTGCACACGAAAATCACTCACTACGAAAGCAAAAGACTTGGCAGACGATGCACCATCCCCCCAATGAAAAGCAGGGGTGTCACTAGCACGTTAAGAGACCATACAATAAGTGTCAGGGGCCCGAGACTGTTCAACTGCCTCCCAGCACACATAAGGGGGATTACCAACAGACCCCTGGCAGTCTTCAAGCTGGCACTGGACAAGCAACTAAAGTCAGTTCCTGATCAGCCGGGCTGTGGCTCGTACGTTGGTTTGCGTGCAGCCAGCAGCAACAGCCTGGTTGATCAGGCGCTGATCCACCAGGAGGCCTGGTCACAGACCGGGCCGCGGGGGCGTTGACCCCCGAAACTCTCTCCAGGTAAACTCCAGGTACTGGTTACTAGCCAGACCCAACTTACATCCAGTCATTCTTACTCATGAATAACTTAAACGTAAGATGCTCAATGCTCAGTAATAACCAACAAAGACAAACACAGGAGGTTGATTGATCTATATATTTCGACCCCCCTTCTAAGTTCCTCTTCCACTGAAGATCCCAGAAGGGAGTCGAAATATACAGATCAATCAACCTCCTGTGTTTCTGTCTCTATGTGGGTTGTTACTGAGTATTGTCACTCATTTTTCTGTCCAACCCACTCTTGACAGCAAACAGTAGAAATTGACAGATCAGTAGCACTAACATTACAAGTTGGATGTAAACAGCGTGCAACTGACAACATAGAAAAAAGACATTTTGCAGAACAAGTTAGATGAAGATCTCAATACTGTAGACTGATACGTTGTTGCAATAAAAGCTTGATCTGCAAGTCTGTCTTTTCTTCACTAACATCACACAAAATTCTGGAGGGAAGCCGAGAAGCAAACATACTGATTCTAGATAAATGGCTCAGAGAACGATAAGATGATAAATTATACACAAATAACCCGTACATGAAAGAGAGGAACTTACGACTACGTATCGGTCCAACTTGGGCCATTTACAAAGTCACACTAACAGGAAGGAGAGAAGGAGCCAGTTGGGTATCTTTATTGTGGAAGCGTTTCGCTACGAAGTGGTTTCTTCAGTCCAATACACAGAAGACTGGTGAAGATCAGGAGTTTGCGGTAATCAGTCCCTCAGCTTGGAGTCGATGTGATCAGTCCATCAATGTTGATAAGAACTGAACTGATAAAGCCACTATGTGACGAAACGTTTCCACAGTAAAGATACCCAAGTATTGCACATGCGTCTACTGTTTCTACTGAAAAACATAAGCTAGAATACAGAACCCAAGTCAACATGGCTTCGTAGCAGGAAGGTCATGCCTACCACAACTACCAGTTAATTACCCACGAAATCGTAATGATTGCAAATAAATCACAGAACGCACGGTTATCACACTGGCCTGTGAATTTTAGGACTCACTTGCCATGAGTTCAAGCCCCACCCGTTCCCTAGTTTATCAGTTCATTATTGTAAAGATGTTAGTATAATTACCCACAATATGTTAGATAAAAGGACACAAGTGCATCTAATGTGACATTTTATTGTGGAGCTTTGTCCTGATAAAGTTCCTGGAGAGCGAAACGTTGCCACAATAAAATGTCACATTAGTTGCACTTGTGTCCTTTCACCTTACAGTTCCTTATTACCTGATATATGCATGGAAAATACTGGAATCACGCCACCAATCTACACACTGTCATAACTTACTGGAGTGAGAGATACGGGAAGAAGTGAATTTATTATTATTATAATCAAAAAGAAGCGCTAAGCCACAAGGGCTATACAGCAGGGAAGAAGTGAATAAGCACAGTACCAACAAATGTATATAAACCAGACGTAAGCAACATAAGGGTGACTTCTATTTACAGTAGATGTTCCAATCCTTTATTTTTAGGTTAAATTTATTATATTATTTTTTTTTATTATCACACTGGCCGATTCCCACCAAGGCAGGGTGGCCCGAAAAAGAAAAACTTTCTCCATCATTCACTCCATCACTGTCTTGCCAGAAGGGTGCTTTACACTACAGTTTTTAAACTGCAACATTAACACCCCTCCTTCAGAGTGCAGGCACTGTACTTCCCATCTCCAGGACTCAAGTCCGGCCGCCGGTTTCCCTGAACCCCTTCATAAATGTTACTTTGCTCACACTCCAACAGCACGTCAAGTATTAAAAACCATTCGTCTCCATTCACTCCTATCAAACACGCTCACGTACGCCTGCTGGAAGTCCAAGCCCCTCGCACACAAAACCTCCTTTACCCCCTCCCTCCAACCTTTCCTAGGCCGACCCCTACCCCGCCTTCCTTCCACTACAGACTGATACACTCTTGAAGTCATTATGTTTCGCTCCATTCTCTCTACATGTCCGAACCACCTCAACAGCCCTTCCTCAGCCCTCTGGACAACAGTTTTGGTAATCCCGCACCTCCTCCTAACTTCCAAACTACGAATTCTCTGCATTATATTCACACCACACATTGCCCTCAGACATGACATCTCCACTGCCTCCATCCTTCTCCTCGCTGCAACATTCATCACCCATGCTTCCCACCCATATAAGAGCGTTGGTAAAACTATACTCTCATACATTCCCCTCTTTGCCTCCAAGGACAAAGTTCTTTGTCTCCACAGACTCCTAAGTGCACCACTCACCCTTTTCCCCTCATCAATTCTATGATTCACCTCATCCTTCATAGACCCATCCGCTGACACGTCCACTCCCAAATATCTGAATACATTCACCTCCTCCATACTCTCTCCCTCCAATCTGATATCCAATCTTTCACCACCTAATCTTTTTGTTATCCTCATAACCTTACTCTTTCCTGTATTCACTTTTAATTTTCTTCTTTTGCACACCCTACCAAATTCATCCACCAATCTCTGCAACTTCTCTTCAGAATCTCCCAAGAGCACAGTGTCATCAGCAAAGAGCAACTGTGACAACTCCCACTTTATGTGTGATTCTTTATCTTTTAACTCCACGCCTCTTGTCAAGACCCTCGCATTTACTTCTCTTACAACCCCATCTATAAATATATTAAACAACCACGGTGACATCACACATCCTTGTCTAAGGTCTACTTTTACTGGGAAATAATTTCCCTCTTTCCTACATACTCTAACTTGAGCCACACTATCCTCGTAAAAACTCTTCACTGCTTTCAGTAACCTACCTCCTACACCATACACCTGCAACATCTGCCACATTGCCCCCCTATCCACCCTGTCATATGCCTTTTCCAAATCCATAAATGCCACAAAGACCTCTTTAGCCTTATATAAATACTGTTCACTTATATGTTTCACTGTAAACACCTGGTCCACACACCCCCTACCTTTCCTAAAGCCTCCTTGTTCATCTGCTATCCTATTCTCCGTCTTACTCTTAATTCTTTCAATAATAACTCTACCATACACTTTACCAGGTATACTCAACAGACTTATCCCCCTATAATTTTTGCACTCTCTTTTGTCCCCTTTGCCTTTATACAAAGGAACTATGCATGCTCTCTGCCAATCCCTAGGTACCTTACCCTCTTCCATACATTTATTAAATAATTGCACCAACCACTCCAAAACTATATCCCCACCTGCTTTTAACATTTCTATCTTTATCCCATCAACCCCGGCTGCCTTACCCCCTTTCATTTTACCTGCTGCCTCACGAACTTTCCCCACACTCACAACTGGCTCTTCCTCATTCCTACAAGATGTTATTCCTCCTTGCCCTATACACGAAATCACAGCTTCCCTATCTTCATCAACATTTAACAATTCCTCAAAATATTCCCTCCATCTTCCCAATACCTCTAACTCTCCATTTAATAACTCTCGTCTCCTATTTTTAACTGACAAATCCATTTGTTCTCTAGGCTTTCTTAACTTGTTAATCTCACTCCAAAACTTTTTCTTATTTTCAACAAAATTTGTTGATAACATCTCACCCACTCTCTCATTTGCTCTCTTTTTACATTGCTTCACCACTCTCTTAACCTCTCTCTTTTTCTCCATATACTCTTCCCTCCTTGCATCACTTCTACTTTGTAAAAACTTCTCATATGCTAACTTTTTCTCCCTTACTGCTCTCTTTACATCATCATTCCACCAATCGCTCCTCTTCCCTCCCGCACCCACTTTCCTGTAACCACAAACTTCTGCTGAACACTCTAACACTACATTTTTAAACCTACCCCATACCTCTTCGACCCCATTGCCTATGCTCTCATTAGCCCATCTATCCTCCAATAGCTGTTTATATCTTTCCCTAACTGCCTCTTCTTTTAGTTTATAAACCTTCACCTCTCTCTTCCCTGATGCTTCTATTCTCCTTGTATCCCATCTACCTTTTACTCTCAGTGTAGCTACAACTAGAAAGTGATCTGATATATCTGTGGCCCCTCTATAAACATGTACATCCTGAAGTCTACTCAACAGTCTTTTATCTACCAATACATAATCCAACAAACTACTGTCATTTCGCCCTACATCATATCTTGTATACTTATTTATCCTCTTTTTCTTAAAATATGTATTACCTATAACTAAACCCCTTTCTATACAAAGTTCAATCAAAGGGCTCCCATTATCATTTAAACCTGGCACCCCAAACTTACCTACCACACCCTCTCTAAAAGTTTCTCCTACTTTAGCATTCAGGTCCCCTACCACAATTACTCTCTCACTTGGTTCAAAGGCTTCTATACATTCACTTAACATCTCCCAAAATCTCTCTCTCTCTCTCCTCTGCATTCCTCTCTTCTCCAGGTGCATACACGCTTATTATGACCCACTTCTCGCATCCAACCTTTACTTTAATCCACATAATTCTTGCATTTACACATTCACATTCTCTTTTCTCCTTCCATAACTGATCATTCAACATTACTGCTACCCCTTCCTTTGCTCTAACTCTCTCAGATACTCCAGGTTTAATCCCATTTATTTCCCCCCACCGAAACTCCCCTACCCCCTTCAGCTTTGTTTCGCTTAGGGCCAGGACATCCAACTTCTTTTCAATCATAACATCCTCCTCAATAGTTTAACAGATATGTGATGATTATTACCCAAATTATTGTGCTCTAAATTGTACACAATACTGAGAATTTGTCGGTATTGTATACCATTTACATTGTACTTGTGTGGCACTGCAACACGATAGTATCTTGGTACAAGGGATGTCTTCAACACATTTTTTTTTTGCTAACAAGTGTTTATGATGACGTACTTCCACTAGTGGATCCACCTCACCTGTGATCTCATCTCCAAGTTGCTACACCTCACCTTCCTCTTTATAAGTCACGGCCAACTGCTTCTGCTTTAGATAAGAACAAAAGAAAGAAGGAGCACTGCAGCAGGCCTACTGACCCATGCTAGGCAAGTCCAGGTCACCTACTGGCTTAAGCCAATCAGATCTACGTCACATACACTGAAGGAGCAATGCATCAGACCTAATGGCCCAAGCAAGTCAGGTTCAACTCACCTATTTTTTAAGATTTTGCTCCTCTTGCACCTAGGGTGATGGACTGATTACATTACACTACATCTGTCTGCATTCAACTGATGAAGCTTGCAGCGCAAGTGAAAAGGGTGTTCCGTTGCCTGGAAGGCAATGCTCTCGCTTCACTCACTGAGTGTCCGTGGTTCGATCTCCGGTAAGCGTGGAAACATTGGGCGTGTTTCCTTACACCTGCTGTCCCGTTCATCTAGCAAGTAGGTACCTGGGTGTTAGTCGACTGGTGTGGGTCGCATCCTGGGGGACAAGATTTAAAGACCCCAGTGGAAATAAGACAGAGTCCTCGATGAAGCACTAACTTTCTTAGGTTATCCTGGGTGGCGAATTCACCGAGGTAAAAAAAAATCAGAACAAGATCTTATCTCCTATCTTATCTATAGTTTTGTCAATAAATATTCCTAGTGTTAGATATGTGTTTAGTAAAATTATAATGTTCTATACAAATGCTCAATGGCAGAGGTCGTAACACTTGACCTAAGAGTCACACTGAGTTAAGATTTACAGAGGTGAGTTCAAAGTATAGAATAACCTTGAATACCAAATCTGACGAGATTTGGAGATTTTTAGGGTGTTAGACACTGGCTACCTTGTCCTGGAATCCCCCAGGGATAAAGAGGCTCTGAGGATAAGATCCGGGTAGGAGGTAAATAAGGCGGTCCCAGAGGTGAGATCCGGGTAGGAGAGGTAAATAAAGCAGCCCTGGGGGTAAAGATCCAGGTAAGATAATAAGGCCCCCGGGGCAGTATCAAGACAAGAGGGAAGCAGGAATAAGAGTCGGGTAGCAGTAAATAAATCTGCCCAATAATATAATTGTTATTCTCACCCCAACAGTGTTGATTAATGTTAGAACTCTAATCTCCGTTGATCCACAATAAAAGAAAAATATTTACCTTATATTTTGTTTCGGTGGTTGAATCATATGATACTGATGGACCGGCAACATCATAAAATTATGGAGTGAGCAAAATGAATGACATCGTGCGTGTGGAAGTGACGTGATGGAAGGTGGATCCGCCGCCTCAGGCAACACTGGCCAGTGTTGCCTGAGGCGGCGGATCCTCACCACCTCTGATCTGTACACTGTGTCTTTACACACTATCCCTCCTTATATATATATATATATATATATATATATATATATATATATATATATATATATATATATATATATATATATATATATATATATATATAATTGTAACCACGAACGAGTGGTATTTAATCAATAACAACAATGCGACTAGCCGGGGGAACGAACCCGTGTTGCTTTGCCCGCCTCATGGTGAGCGAAAATTCACGACGCTCTAACCCACTGGACCAGACAACCCTACAAGAATCAAGCACCCAGCAAAGCTAGGTGTTTTACCATGATCCGAGGACATACGATGGTGTGAGTACCTCAGAACTAATTTCATTATACTCCCCGTTTGGTGTACTAGCCTCCACAAGGAGTATATATAGTATTGTAACCACGAACGATATATATATATATATATATATATATATATATATATATATATATATATATATATATATATATATATATATATAGGTAAAGTGGAAATCAGTTTTCTTCCTTGGCATACAGAGTGTAGTAGGATACAGACAGGATGTCAGCACAGCATATCTGTGGGACATGTAAAAAAATCCTTGGAAGGAAATCCAGAATCACATGCAACCTATGCTCTTCCAAACACCATACCTCTTGTACTAGACTAAATACAGCCTCAAAAAATGACCTCGAACTAGCAAGGTGCTTCTGGTTGTGCAATAAAGATGTAGAACTTTGGGCAGGTATCAGAAAGGTACTAAGGAGAGTAATAAACGATAAAAATAATCAAGAAAACAAGGATGACCTCTTGGATAGTCTACCAAAAATATATAAAACATGGGAGCAAGAGATAGTGTATCAAAAAATGCAGAATGTCCATACCACAACAGATGACTCGAAACTATCTAGTCACCCACATGGTGCTAAGCCAGACCCATCCCCCAGTCATAGCACTAATACCCACAGTGCTGGTGCTGGCCCAGGCTCCCCCAGGCATAGCACCAATACCCACAGTGCTGGTGCTGGCCCAGGCTCCCCCAGTCATAGCACTAATACCCACAGTGCTGGTGCTGGCCCAGGCTCCCCCAGGCATAGCACTAATACCCACAGTGCTGGTGCTGGCCCAGGCTCTCCCAGGCATAGCACCAATACCAACAGTGCTGGTGCTGGCCCAGGCTCCCCCAGTCATAGCACTAATACCCACAGTGCTGGTGCTGGCCCAGGCCCAGCCGCTGACCCAGACCCAGCCCCAGCCCCCAGCCCCAAGAAGATACTGCCAGCCCAGACTCTCCTAGGGACACTACTCAAACCACCACAAAAAACAGTAAATATACAACCATCTAAAACCGTAAATATACAACCATCATTGCACAAGACCGTGGCCCACAGTACAGATGTTGGAGAGGAGTCTCCTCCTTCTTCCTCTACTGGGGAAAGTAGATGGAATCCAGGACGGGGTGGCCCTGGCTTGGATACTGAGGATTATAGTGCAGTCCCAGAACCTGCAGAAATTGACAACACACCTCCCAACAATTCTCAACCAAAGGTGAATTTGTGCAAATATTATGCTTGGGGCATAAAAATTGGGGAAAAAAATGGGACATGCAACTTTGACCATCCCAAAAAATGTAGCGACCTCCTGTCTAAAGGAGTGTGTCGTTCTTCTTCCTGTACTTTCTTTCACCCAAAAATGTGCCACTCCTCGGTCCTCCAGAAGCAGTGTTACAACATCGACTGCCCTGCATACCATCTAAAAGGGACCAGGAGGCACAGACCCCACAAGACAAACAATAGTAGCTACAACAACCCAACTCCAGGTGATTTTTTAGTGGCAGGAAACGAAAAAAGAAAATGAAAGGAAATAACAAAAATAATCCACCACCTTGGAGCCTTGTTGGACTGGAGGCACAGCCAGTGGCCACCCATGGCCCTCCAGAATTACAACTACTGATGCCAATAACAAAATACCTCCAACAAACACAGAATACAACCTCGTTCATATTTGCTAATATACAGGGCCTTAAGCCATCCACCAACAACAAAATACCTTTTATCAGTGGACTTCTAGTGGAGTCTAATGCAATGTTTGCAGCTTTCACAGAGACTCACACAAAAGATCACTTTGACAGTGAAATATGGATAAGTGGTTACAACCTTTTTAGATGCGACAGAAAAAACAGGCAACAAGGGGGGGGTTGGCCTGTATGTCAAAGAGTTCCTTATCTGCATGGAGTTGCTGAACACCACAAATGAGGTAGCTGAAGTTCTATCAATAAAGATCGAGAACCAAAACCTAGTCATTGTAGTTGTATATAAGCCACCAGATGCAACCTCACAACAGTTCAAGGAACAGCTACTGAAAATCGATTACTGTTTGGAAAACCTTCCAGCTCCATCCCCAAACATCTTACTGCTTGGTGATTTCAACCTAAGGCATACAAAATGGAAGAATGTAGCAAATAATGTTATAGCTGAAACAATCCCCGGAGGTAGCGCAGATGAAAGGTCACACACACATGAGCTACTAAGTCTCTGCGAAAAACAGATAGTGGAGCCAACAAGACTAGAAAACACACTTGACCTTATCTTCACAAATAATGAGGACCTGATAAGAGACATAAGAATATCAAAAACAACTAATTCCGATCACAATCTAATCGAAGTCCAGACGTACATGCATAGGGGTCCTGAACAGCAGAATGCATGTACCTGTGAAGGTGTCTTCACAAAATACAATTTCAACAACAAGAACATCAACTGGGACCAGGTAAACCATGTCCTAAACGAAACATGTTGGGAAGATGTCTTAAATGACATGGATCCAAACCAGTGCCTTGAAAGGATCAACTTCCTGGTAGCCGAAGCATGTTCTAGGCATATTCCCCTAAGAAAGAAGAAGAGCAGGAGTAAACTGGAGAGAAAAAGACGCTCCCTCTACAGAAGACGATGAAGAGTCACTGAGCTCCTCAGGAGTGCTAGAATATCTGATACACGAAAGGAGGCGCTGACCAGGGAAGTGGAAACTATCGAACTTAAGCTAAATGACTCTTACAGGAACCAGGAGAGGCAGGAGGAGCTTAAAGCTATTAGTGAAATTGAAAGAAATTCAAAATATTTCTTTTCATATGCCAAAAACAAGGCAAATACCACATCTAGTATCGGGCCCTTACTCAGACAGGATGGGACTTACACAGTTGACAACAAGGAAATGAGTGAAATATTGAAATCCCAGTACGACTCTGTGTTTAGTGAGCCACTAATCGGTCTGAGGATCGACGACCCAAATGATTTCTTCATGAATGAGCCTCAAAACTCCATAAATGTATGCCAGATTTCCGACATTACCCTAACTCTGATAGATTTCGAAAAAGCCATTGACAACATACCTATGCACTCAGCCCCGGGCCCAGACTCGTGGAACTCTGTTTTCATTAAGAACTGCAAGAAACCCCTCTCGTGTGCCCTAAGTACACTATGGAGGAGGAGCTTGGACATGGGTGAAATTCCACAGTCACTTAAAACAATGGATATAGCCCCACTCCATAAAGGTGGCAGCAAAGCATTAGCTAAGAACTATAGACCAATAGCTCTGACGTCCCACATCATAAAAATCTTTGAAAGAGTGCTAAGAAGCAGGATTGCAAATCACCTGGATTCCCAAAATCTGCACAATCCAGGGCAACATGGGTTCAGGGCAGGTCGCTCCTGCCTCTCACAACTACTGGATCACTATGACATGGCCTTGGATGCACTGGAAGAAAATCAGAATGCAGATGTAATATACACAGACTTTGCAAAAGCATTTGACAAATGCGATCATGGCGTAATAGCCCATAAAATACATGCTAAAGGAATAACTGGGAAAGTGGGGAGATGGATCTTCAACTTCCTAACAAATCGAACACAAAGAGTAGTGGTCAACAGATTTAAATCGGAGGCTGCCATAGTGAAGAGCTCTGTTCCACAAGGCACAGTACTCGCCCCCATCTTATTCCTTATCCTCATATCAGACATAAACAGAGATATACACCACAGCACCTTATCATCCTTTGCGGATGATACTAGGATCTGCATGAGGCTGTCATCTGCTGAGGACGCGGTTAACCTCCAAGAAGATATAAACAAAGTTTTCCAGTGGGCAACGGTAAACAATATGATGTTCAATGAGGACAAATTCCAACTACTCCGTTATGGAAAACTGGAGGAGATAATAACTAGAACAGAGTATACTACTGACTCTGGCCATACAATAGAGCGGAAAAATAATGTAAGGGACCTGGGAGTAGTAATGTCTGAGGATCTCACTTTCAAGGATCACAACAGTGCCACGATCGCACGTGCAAAGAAAATGATAGGATGGATAATGAGAACTTTCAAAACGAGAGATGCCAAGCCCATGATGATCCTTTTCAAATCACTTGTTCTCTCTAGGCTGGAATACTGCTGTACATTAACATCTCCATTCAAAGCAGGTGAAATCGCAGATCTAGAGAGTGTACAGAGATCCTTTACTGCACGTATAAGTTCTGTCAAGCACCTTAACTACTGGGAACGCTTGGAAGCACTTGACTTGTACTCGTTGGAACGCAGGAGGGAGAGATATATCATAATCTACACTTGGAAAATCCTGGAAGGAATGGTCCCAAATCTGCACACAGAAATCACTCCCTACGAAAGTAAAAGACTGGGCAGGCGATGCAAAATGCCCCCAATAAAAAGTAGGGGCGCCATTGGTACACTAAGGGAAAACACCGTAAGTGTTCGGGGCCCAAAACTGTTCAACAGCCTCCCATTAAGCATTAGGGGAATTGCCAATAAACCCCTGGCTGCCTTCAAGAGAGAGCTGGACAGATACCTAAAGTCAGTGCCGGATCAGCCGGGCTGTGGCTCGTACGTTGGACTGCGTGCGGCCAGCAGTAACAGCCTAGTTGATCAGGCCCTGATCCATCGGGAGGCCTGGTCATGGACCGGGCCGCGGGGGCGTTGATCCCCGGAATAACCTCCAGGTATATATATATATATATATATATATATATATATATATATATATATATATATATATATATATATATATATATATATATATATATATATTATATATATATATATATATATATATATATATATATATATATATATATATATATATATATATATATATATATATATATATATATATATATATATATATATATATATATATATATATATATATATATATATATATATATATATATATATATATATATATATATATATATATATATATATATATATATATATGCCGAATAGGTAAAACTGGACAATTAGAAAGAACCTAAGAAAACTTACCTAACCTTATTATAACAACCGCAATTTAATTTAGCCTAACCTAACTAAATATATTTTAGATAAGTTTACAATAATTTAGCAATCAACAAACACACTGTAATATAATTTTTTCGTTAGCTTCAGAATAATTTTTGCGAAATTATTGCATACACAAATTTTTCGCTTGCCTTATTCGGGAAGAAGAGCGTTGCTATTTAAGCCAAACTCGCAAGTTTTAACTATTCAGCACGATATATATATATATATATATATATATATATATATATATATATATATATATATATATATATATATATATATATATATATATATATATATATATATATATATGTCGTGCCGAATATGTAAAACTGGTCAATTAGCAAGAACTCATTTAAAATTAAGTCCTTTCTAAAATTTTCTTTTACTCGTTTAAAGATATATTTTTTTCATTAATGTTAATGTAAAAATTTTTAATTTTGCTCCAAATGAATCTTAGAAAACTTACCTAACCTTATTATAACAAGAGCAATTTATTTTAGCCTAACCCAACTTAATATATTTTAGTTTTGTTTACAATAATTTAATATTAAACAAACACAGTGAAATATATTTTTTTCGTTAGGTTCAGAATGATTTTAGCGAAATTATTGTATACACAAATTTTCACTTGTCCTATATGGCAAGATGAACGTTGCTATTTAAGCCAAGATCGCAAGTTCTGCCTATTCGGCACGACATATATATATATATATATATATATATATATATATATATATATATATATATATATATATATATATATATAGATAGATAGATAGATAGATATACCACCTTTGACAACTGACAAGTGTCAATAACACAAGTATAATAACAGTAGGTTTAGAAGCAACACAAACTTCAGTTGAACTTGAATTACGTCTTTAGAACGACATATTACTATTTATAAATACAGCAAGACTCAATTTTTTTTAATACAAACTTATACTGATAAAAAAAAACCTGAAATGTAATTATTACAATCAAAACTAAGCGCTAAACCCACAAGGATCATACAGATTGCAATTTAATAACATACGGATATATATATACGCTGAAAGATGCATGTCTCTCGGTGTATATACGCTGAAAGGTTACTTTAATCTTTGTTAAGGGATTAAAGTCTTCCCGACTGCACACCTTAATGAGCCTTCGTGTTGTCGACTGTCTTAAAACACCACTAGCAAATATCAAGGTACATGTTTAGTTATCAACGTTATCGTGACTGTTACTTAACAGTGTTACTGTCACTGGAGTGTTACTGAAGTGTAAGTGTCACTAAGTTTTATTTAACAATGTTACTGTTACTATGAGTGTTACTGTCATTGTTACTTAACAATGTTACTGTGACTACGAATGTTCCATAATGCTGCTGTGGAGCGTGATCTTGATGCTACGTTACACATTTATATGATGGTTTAAAAATTACACATCTTAATTATGTATCACTATAAACAGGAGGAAGTGCTAAACTCGTATGAGCTATATAACGCTTGAATATTTGGAGGCAATGAGGATGGATCAATGGAAGGGGAAGGTAGGTCCAGTTTCTTGGATCATGGCAGGAAAACACCTCCTTTGAATGGTATGGTAATCATGAATAATTGCCATCACCTTACATGAGGCAATATGGAGAGAGTGAGAGAGAGAGAGAGAGAGAGAGAGAGAGAGAGAGAGAGAGAGAGAGAGAGAGAGAGAGAGAGAGAGAGAGAGAGAGAGAGAGAGAGAGAGAGAGAGAGAGAGAGAGAGAGGATGACTCGAGTATGGAGCACATTCGTACAGCATTATGATGTCAACGAGATAAAATCAGATGATCAAATGAAAACGCTGGCCCACAGATGGCTCCAACTTCATCCTATTCTCTACTTCTATGTTTCATAACAATAAAAATGCTTTCAGATGAGCTGATGTAGGTAACAGCTCTTAGCTTGTCAATAAAGTTAGGAATCCTTAACCTGTAAATAGCTTATCAATAAAGCAAGGGATCCTTAACCTAACCTTGTCAAACCCTGTGTAAAAAAAGAGAATGAGGCTTGTAAAATGTATCCGAGACACATAAGGGATGTTCACTAGTACGGCATGAAACTTCACCCCATTAAATATAATAATTATAGCATAAATTCACCCCTGCATAAATATTGGCTGAGTCAGTGATTGTAGTGTGCTGGCACCCAATTTTGTCTCATGATCGTTGCTACCCACTTTCCTCCGATGATCTTTCTCGACAGACATGAAAAAAAGACACGCCTTTCTATTTGGACAACTCACAGCACAGCAAGTCTCAAGCATCTCTTTTTTCATATAACCACTATTTTACTGCAACACACACAAGGTAAACAAAGTATTACTGAATTAGACACATGTGCAGCATTTTGGTATCTTTATTGTGAAAACATTTCAACAATAGATACCTAAGTGTTGCACTTGTGTCTAATTTATCAACTTGTAGGTTCTCTGAATCATTTATCTACAGTATTACTGACACGCTTGACCGCCAGTCTGGTGGACGCACATCTTGTGACGCCACGTGAGAACTCTCTACAGGTTCCACCATATGAGCGGATGTGGTGCATTCTATATAGATTCCGTTGGGTGTGTTGTTGTGGTGCCTCTTATGAGGGTTCCAAAGTCTCTGTAACAGCGGTGCGTCCTATACTAGTTCCGCTGTACCTGTAGATCCAATTAACCTGCCTGCAGCGGTACCTTCATGACTGTCCAGCCAAAGGTCAAGGGTATTGAAAAATGGAAGAAAGACGAGGAAGGAGTAGACTTTAGGAAAAAAATCCTTCAATAATAACAGAGGAGGCAACATGGATCCTGCGGGACGCCAGGATGGCGTAACTCCTTGACACTGCTCCAAGGTCTGGTAATCTCGTCTTCCTTTTCCAGCTTGCTAAACTTTTTCGCTTACTTCCCTCTTTTTCCAATTCCTTAAGTTTCTCGTTAGAACTTCCTGCCCTTATTCTGGCGCTGATCTGTAAATACTGTGATACAGCTACTCTCAGAGGGACCAACATGTGTTAGTTTTTTTTTTTTTTCATACATACATCTCTCTCTCTCTCTCTCTCTCTCTCTCTCTCTCTCTCTCTCTCTTTCTGTAATTCCCGCAGGACTGCGTTGCCAGATCCGCTACCAGTGCGTGTGACGTCACCACAGCGCGTCTTCCCAGAATTCTCTGCTGGAGGGTTCAGGAAGGTCGGGTGCCCCTCCAACAGGGTGCGGGGTATGGCGCAAGGAAAGGCTGTTGGGTTGGACAGGTAGTCTGCCACGATGCAAAGTGTAATACTGAACATCTTCACCTTGAAAAAAAGTGGTCATTCAGGCCGCTGGGAAGTTTGGTGAGATAACCATAAATTTATGTCCGCTTTTGGAATTCCCAAAACTTTTGTGATTTTTTTTTTCACGACCAATGTATTTAGATTGCATGGTGTTGCGCTCCAAGGGTGCTGATTGTGTGTGTATATAAGCGGGATGCTAGACTCGAGCACCTAGGGTGGTGCCTGTGTGTATATATGTGAGGGATGGTAGACTCAAGCACCTAGGGTGGTGCCTGTGTGTGTATATGTAAGGGACGGTAGACTCAAGTAAGTTTATTCAGGTATACACAAATACAGTTACACAGATTATCATATATAGCAGCATATGTGTAGAGAACGTAGGATACCCAAAGAAAGTCAGACAGAGCACCTAGGGTGGTGCTTGTGTATGTATATGAGAGGGATGGTAGACTCAAGCACCTAGTGATGTGCGTGTCACCGAGGGTAGGCTCAATAAAACACACTATAGCAACGAGGAAAACACTAACGACTCAACAAGAAGACACTGGCACTATTGTGAGCACTGGTTTGGGACATATTTCAAGCACGTTACACAGTACATCACATCAGTAGATACACTGTTTCAAATATCACAACAGACCTGACACAAGAAGTGTAACAAAGCTTAACTATTAGACAATTTACCTTGCAACAGTCGCCCAATCCCTTCCATGAGAGAGATGTCATGACGAATGTGAAGGGCTCTTAATCCAAAGAATTGGCGCTACTCTTCCCTTCCTCGGATCTATCCTGACTGCCTCGTATTTCCTGGCGCTGTGTGACCCCTAACCTTCAGTGCTTCTCTGTGAAATTAATAATTAGGTCGGATTATTTTTTTTATTTCCTCCTCCAAGGTTTTCGTGTGATGGCTTGAGAACAGCTCCTCTGATAGCAGTCAGACTCTCAACGTTAGTGTATATTACTTGGGACAGAAGGCCTTCTGCAGTGTTCCTCAATTCTTATGTTCTTAGTAAGAGGTTCTGTTACCACCTCTACCACCGCTACCGTCACCACCACCACCGATACCGTCACCACCACCACCGTTACCGTCACCACCACCATCGTTACCGTCACCACCACCACCGTTACCGTCACCACCACCATCGTTACCGTCACCACCACCACCGTTACCGTCACCAGCAAACGCCATCTTGGTCGCTTAGTGCTCTCCCTCTCGTTACTCTACCGTTACTTCGATGGTCAACGATCTGATGCAACTGCAGCCATCACCCATCCCCAGACACAGCCACACAATCACCCATCCCCAGATACAGCCACACCACCTGTCACTGCAGTCCAGCAGGAACGAAACTATCTTGACAAAGAACAAGCTAAGCTAACAAGAATGTTCAAAGGTACATCTGAAAAGGTCCAACATTTCTTACACATACCTTGTGTGTGTGTGTCTGTAGTAGGACTTGTCCTTAATATGTTTCTTTCAAGGAAAAATTTGACCTGTCATTTCCTCCCTCCCTCCCCCCTTCTCTTTCTCTCTGCTGTTGCTGCGTGATAGGTCCAAATTAAGAGGGATACCTGTACATGTACTGTGTAAGGATCTAAAGGTGGCTGGGTACAGTCTCCTCACTGGAATCGATAATACGAGATGAAGAGCCACTAATTGAACTGACATGAGAAAGGATATGCTGGACTAACATATTAGTAATGATGGCTTAGTGGTGATGGTGGATAGTCGGTGGTGGTGGATCACTGGTGATGATGGATCAGTGGTTGTGGATAGTTGATGATGGATCGCTGGTGGTGATGGTGGATTACTGGTGGTGATGATAGATCAGTGGTGGTGGATAGTCAGTGGTGATAGTGGATTACTGGTGGTGATGGATCAGGAGTAACAGTTGATCGCTGATAGTAACAGTGGATCATTAATGGTGAATATGGATCAGTAGTAATGATAATGGTGGATCACTGGTGATATATATAATACATCACAGAGATCATTGGATGATCATGTTGTACGAGCGTCATCTCTCCTCACCTTTACCCTCGACGATACGAGCGAGGAAATACAACAAACATTTGAATGCAAAGGCGAATTTAAATTTGATATCTGCCAAGACCAGCAGAACGAGGAAGGTGGGTACCCACTATCCTACTCTAACCTGCCGGGTGGAAGCACCACGGAGACACGGGAGAGAGAGAGAGAGAGAGAGAGAGAGAGAGAGAGAGAGAGAGAGAGAGAGAGAGAGAGAGAGAGAGAGAGAGAGAGAATAATCTATTAATTAGGCTGCTCAAGGAACGTTACTGATCATGCTGTTCGCAAACTGACATTATTAGTTAATACACTAAAGATCATGACTTACGAATATTTCAAGGTCCCTTTATCTTCTTGTAACGGGTTTGTTTTAAGTGTATATTCGTGTTTGAGACTGTTATATCTGTATAAGTTGTATCATGTACTAGTAGAAATAAATATTATTATTATTATTATTATTATTATTATTAATTATTATTATTATTATTATCATCATCATCATCATCCACAATGAAACATTTTACACTTGTCAAAATTGAGACTGATTTTGCACCATTTCGACCACTGCTTCAACCTATCCAGGTCTCTCCACACACTCATATTTTGCCTCATGTATCATGTTTTTTTTAGTTTAATATCATTTTTTACAAAGTATAGAGGTCTCCCTCGGTTTATGTGAATACACTATTATACACTGGCCTATTTACAGCCTAGCATTAATTCCGTATATGCAATACACGGTCCCATAAACGATATTTACCGTTTGCAAAGCGCACTGAAGAGACTTATTTTGCGTCGTTAAATATTCATGACCTCGTCAATGTTAAAGATTTATTCCCACATGATAGAATGCTTTTACAGAAAATAGATAACATTTTGGCTGTGCAGGCAGACAGTCCATGGTTATGTCTAGCATTTTGTGACGCATTTCCAGAAGTAAATGTGGCATCTAATGTCGACACATGTATAAAGTAATTTGTTCAGTATTAGGGAACTTTATCATGTAAAAATTTCTTTAATAATGTTCCCTATTCTTGCATTAGTCTCTCTTTTATACATAACACTTATTCTAAATTAATGCTTTGTAACCAAAAATATCTTACTTATAACTAAATATAAATTTCTTAAAAAATTACTGATAAACCTAGAAAACGTAGAAATATTACGAATTATCAAGGTTCTTCATTTTATATAAAATATGATTTTTTGTTCACTCAAAAAATATTTTCATAATGTGTTTCATTTAATTTTCTACATGCTTTACATCATATCTTAAATATAATGTATTCTTTTCTCTGAGGATGAGGGTCCCCAGCACAGTTCCAGAGGTGGTACCTCCCTATATTCTAATGTAATTATAGAATAACGCAGACGGGCGATTTTAACAATGCAAGACCCCCGTGGCTTGTCGACACACACACACACACACACATATATATATATATATATATATATATATATATATATATATATATATATATATATATAATATATAATATATATATATATATATTATATATATATATATATATATAATATATATATATATATATATATATATATATATATATATATATATATATATATATATATATATATATATATATATATATATATATATATATATATATACTGAAGGAGGGGTGTAAACAGTTTAAAAACTGTAGTGTACAGCACAAGACAGTGAACACACACACACACACACACACACATCACACACACACACATATATATATATATATATATATATATATATATATATATATATATATATATATATATATATATATATATATATATATATATATATATATATATATATATGAAATCGAGTAAACAAATTATTCATATATAATTATTAAAGGTATTGTAAATTGGTAAGAGTAATTCTGTGAAAAAAAATATTATTTGAAATGTGTAATGTGAAATTAGGAAGGAATACCTTAGGTTAATTATACAATATACTGCATTAGAAAAGATTGGTAATTTGAATGCAACTTAAGATACGAATCCATATGTTAAATTTTTATATAATAATAATAATAATATTACTATTATTACATATATGAGAAAGTGCTAAACACGTAGGGACTATATAATGGCTGAGGAATGGGGATTAATCAGGTTTGATTCAAGAGAGGAAAGATTTGCTCAAATTTCGTGCACCGAGGATCCTTCACCGGCATCAAGGAAACTAGCATGAAGGATAATAATGTCTCGTCAACAAACTGAATTGAATACATAAATTCATAGTTCACAGTTCACGTCTTGTTGATTTACACTTACAGATGAACTCGGGCACAGGTATTAAGTCTTGTGGACAGGAAGTCCTCGGCTTGTCCAGATGATTTTACCAAAGTGGAGGCAATGTTTATACTGTTATCCATCAAGTTTCCGACCTAATTAAACTCATTCACTTATTACCTTTACCATCTTTATTTAGAGAAGCCCTGATTTTTTTTATCCATTGTTATTTGCAGCAATCTCCACTTTCTATCTTTTCCCATCTCGCTTTACCCTTTCCACTTTATCCTTTTGTTTCTTCCTGTTCCCCTCTTCCTTAGTACTAACATTTCTAACAACACGAAATCCCTTCCACACCACCCCTACCAAACCATCATCCCCTCTAACTCTCGCATCCTACACCCCCATCCCCTCCACCACCTCCCGTTCAACCCAACTTACTCCAGAATTCCCCACGATGACTCTTCCTCTACCTTGCTACCCTCCCTTCTCTCCTCATCTATCTTTCACGTTCCTTCCCTTCCCTCCTGCCTCCCGTCATCTCTTTCCTAAACCCTTTCTCCACAGACGGGCAGTCCCACCTCCAACCCTCTCATTAGGATTAGCGGGATTATTGTCCCAGAAATTCTTTTGCTCATGCATTCCTTCCTCCACCGCCTTATAATAATAATAATTATTTTTATTATAATTATAACTAAACGTTAAACCCACAAGGGTCATACAATGCTTATTATGATCAAGATTTAGCGCTAAACCCATAGGTTTCATACAGTGTGGTATACACCTTGGTAATTGATACGACAAATTGGTTCAGTAAGACACGTGAGCAAATAGTAGGACACACACACACACACGCACAAACACACACACACACACACACACACACACACACACACACACACACACACACACACACACACATATATATATAATATATATATATATATATATATATATATATATATATATATATATATATATATATATATATTTGGGGGGAAGGGGGTTACAGTGTTTGTTCAGCGTCTCTTCAAACTTCATACAGTGTCCTGGGTATGGAAGGCAATCAGGTTGGATCAAAAGAATGGGAGGCCAGCTCGAATAAATAAGATCAAGAGCCCTTCACCAGAATCAGGACACCGCCCTTGAAGGGACCGTTTTATAAAAAACAAAGTGATTGTATAGCACAGTGGGAATCTTCAGCAGGTGCCAAATCAACCAGGCTGTGATGGATATGTGGGCAGCGGACCACCAGCAGCAACAGCCTGGTTGATAAGGCAAACACCAGACAAGCCTGGCCCAAGGCCGGGCTCCGGAGTAGAAAAAGTCTGAACTCATCAAAGGTAAAAGGTGGGACTTTGGCTTCGCATATCCTAACCAGAAAATATGTCTGGCACAGGTAGACTTGGTGAAAACTAGTTCCTACTCATGTAAGATTCCTTGATGCTGGTGAGGGGCTCTTGATCTAACGAACTGGACCTGTGCTCCAATTCCCTGAATCAAGTCTGAATGCCTTCTATTCCCCCAGATGCTGTATGACCCCTACAGGTTTAGCTCCCCGCGAACATAATAATAATAATAATAATAATAATAATAATAATAATAATCTGATGAATATTATATTCCTGAAGACTCTGTCAACTCACACAGGTCATGCAGCATTATAAACAGCATAAGTTAGCATTAATTAGTAACACAAATACCTCGCACACAGGAGAAAGAAACTTGATGACGTTTCGGTCCGACTTTCTCCTATGTGCGGGTAATTTGTGTCTTGTTCCAGTCATGGTGCTGTGCCTTTTTGTTCTTCATTAATTAGTAATATTCGCGTCTTTTAAACAGCATGGATAAGTGTCCCAGTCCTTCTCGATTGCGAGCAACTTCTTCTATTTTTTGTTTAAGTTACTCTAACTACCAGAGTTATTAGTACTTAAAAAAAAAAAAGTCTGCAACGAATTTTCAAATCTGGCCAAAACCTATCAGGCTTTCACTAACAATGGATTACACAATTTTTATGTAACCTTCTTCCTGCCATGTCTATCAAATTTAATAATGAAAGCTACTGAAATAAATACAGAACATATATTTCATTCTTTTAATAAATCACAAAGTTAAGTAAAGAGAAATGTCAACAAGGAATGTCATCACAGGCGGGACCGATGCGTCAGATATTACTTTGTATACCCACACTCGTAGTCATATAGTCAGTCATGTTTCTATTTCTAGTTCCCTACTTCCTATAGAACTTCTAGAACTATAACAAGGTAGAAACTAATGTTTTGGACAAAAAACAAGAAATATGTGGGGGTAACAGCCTTCCCTTGTGAAATGCCCCTCAAATTACCTACGATTAAGGAACTACGAATTTTTGGGAAAATAAACATAATACACATAGTATGAAGCTTTATATACGGACATATTAGAATCAAGTCGACATAATGACACCAACTCAACAGTGAATACATTTCAAGCAGTCTTGGAAATGTCTTGACAGTGAAGATTCTCACCACCACCACAACAATAATAGATACGACCTTCCCAACACTTTTCAGGACAGCTTTCCATAAAATACACAATTAGGAAGAGATCCCTTGAAAGTGCTACTTTAATACAGATACTAACAAATATAATAAGTGAAAATGACAAGTATATTCAACAATAACCTCAGCGAACAACATACGAACGTAGGCTATTCAACAATAACCTCAAGAGAGCAATGGGCGAAAATAGAATACATTACAAAGGACACATACCGTAGGTAGGCTTCCTGCTTGTAGGCGGAAAAGGCCGTGTCTGTGGCCTGACTGCTCCATGAATACCTTGTCATCGCTTCCTGTCTGGTCCAAGGCAGTTTCTTCCGCAGGCAACTATGCACTCGGACTGGCATCAAGCGAACATTAACTAGCAAGTGTACTAAAGCCTGAGAATTTTTTTTTTGTTATGGTTGAATTGGTTGGCTGTGTCAGGAGACTTGGTCATACTCTCATGATGTGCTTTATGAAGAAATACTGAAGCTTCTTTATAAAGCAATACTGACGCTCCTTTATAAAGCAATACTGACGCACCTTTATAAAGCAATACTGACGCACCTTTATAAAGCAATACTGGCGCACCTTTATAAAGCAATACTGGCGCACCTTTATAAAGCAATACTGGCGCACCTTTATAAAGCAATACTGACGCTCCTTTATTAAGGAAGACTGATGCACCTTTATAAATGAAGGCTAATGCACCTTTATGAAAGGAGACTGATGTACATTTATAAAAACTGGCGCACCTTTAAAGTAACTCTGAAACATGTTTATAGTCAAATGTATTACTCATTATAACAATTACTCAGATTATTATTATTATTATCATCATTATTATTATATCATTATTTTTAATTATTATTATTACAGACCGTACCCAAGATAACGACTCCAGGGCAGAATGACTGAGGGTGTTACCGTAGCCAAGATAACGACTCCAGGCCAGCCTAACTGAGTGTTACCGTAGCCAAGATAACGACTCCAGGCCAGCCTAACTTAGTGTTACCGAAGCCAAGATAACGACTCCAGGCCAGCCTAACTGAGCGTTACCGTAGCCAAGATAACGACTCCAGGCCAGCCTAACTGAGTGTTACTGTAGCCAAGATAACGACTCCGGGTCTGGGGTTGTGGGATCGTTCTACCCAGCGGTGATTCACTTTGTGGTGTGGGCGCCAGAGAGGCGACACGCGTACAATTGTTTGGGGTTTGTTTGGGTCTTGTGGAATGGCAGCTATGTTCTTCCCCAACTATTCCCCCTCCAAACCCGCTCCAGTCCCCGGATATGCCAAATTATCCATATTAATGATACTAAAAAAAAATATTTATGCAACTTTGTCGTTCACCCCTAAGTTAATTTTGCTTAAAGAAGGTATTTAAAAGAGCGCGACTAGTGTATTTTTTAAATGTTTTGAAAAATGCCGGTGACATTAGCAAGGCCACTGAAGACTTGGCAATGGAGCGCGGGCCCGCGGGAGGCCATATAAGAGCCGTACACCACCAACCACTGACAGTTTCTTGGTAGCTTTAGCCCGGGTATTCTGTGCCTCCTTGGACCATTTCGCTCGTCGGACTTCTATAACGTGCACTCGTTGGACTCTGTGCATCCTATCGTCCTCGACAAGTCCTGCCAATCAAGCCAGAACACCCTCAAAAGGTCTTCATCCTTAACCCAAGTTACATTGCTGCTACTTAAGATTACTCTCAAGGGTATTCCTCCTCGACTCATTTATTAGGTCTTCCTCCCACGGATAAAAACCTCGGCAGCCTCTCCCCCTCCCCAAGACACTTGTTAAGATGCTGGCACTGAAAGTTCTCGTAGTGCTGACACTTGGCACTCTAGTCTCTTCGTCAGCCATCCCTATCTGGGAACTCCTCACTCGTCAGGAAAAGGTATGCATTAGCCTCTTTATTTCAGGAAAACTGAAAACTGAAGTTTATTCATGAAGTTTGCCTGTGTCATGAGAGAGAGAGAGAGACTGATGACAAGTCACTAACATGTTCAATGTTATGTTTACAGATGGGTCGGCTGATGTACGTGTTTATTCACTTGGTCGACCAGTACTGCAAGGATTCCAATATACCAGGTGAGTCTGGTCTGCCTCTATCTACCACACCAATATTTACATACACAGTTACATAACGAAGAAATGACTAGTCGCTACTTACCATAATTACTCTCCTTGTCTGCTATTATTCTTTTCATGTATTCTGTGATCTATTTTCATTGTTCCCTTCTCATACATTGCTTTCTTTATGTATCACTTCATCTATAAAAGCTAATGTGGATTATTCTGTAATTAATCATGCTAATGAAATTATCTTACCTCAACTCATTTCAAAGCCTAGTCCTATCTGAGGTAGTCTACCCACTAGGATGCCACCCTCAACTGTCGATTAATACCCAGGTACCTACTTTGTGCTAGGTGAACATGGGCAGCAAGTGTAAGGAAACTTTCCCAAAGTTTCCACCCTTGCCAGGGTGGAAACGGACTCTCACTATGTAAGCTAAGTTCGCTACCAACCGAAAGTTCTCTGTTGGCGACTTCTTGATGACCGGAAATTAAGATTTGTTCTCCAACAGATACTAAACAGAAAAAGGGTGAACTCGCTTTCTAAACGAGTCGCCAACTATTAATGTTATTAGAGGGCTTTCTAATGATGGACGTGTCATATAACTTTCTAAGAGACAAACACATAAACACGTTAACTTTCCAACAAAAACTTACAACGAAAACCTTCAAACTTTCCAACGGGGACTAATCCACAGAGGCGCTACCTAGAGTCAACCTAGTTGTTCCGGGGGTTAACGCCCCCGCGGCCAGGTCCTTGACCAGGCCTCCCAGCGGATCAGGGCCTCATCAACCAGGCTGTTACTGCTGGCGCACATAGTACAACGTAGGAACCACAACCAGGATGATCGGGCACTGACTTTAGTTATCTGTCCAGCTCCTTCCTGAAGACGGCCAGGGGTCTATTTACAATCTCCTTTATGAATGCTTAGTGTGCTCGTAGCACTCCTGGTTTTTCATTGAGCGATGCTGCACCGTCTGCCGAGTCTTTTGCTTTCGTAGGGAGTGATTTATGTGTGAAGATTTGGGATCAGTCTCTCTGGAAAATCAGTTTACCTACCTCCAGGTAGGTAGATTCTATGATTTTCCAGGTGTAGATTATGATGTATCTTTAACTTTTCAGTGGAGACTAACCCACAGAGACACTAACGTTAATTTTTCAATAGAGTTAAGTCTGTTTCCCTCGGAAAGTCTTAATTTAACCTGCCTACGGAGACTGACCTACAAACAGACACTCATTAACTTTCTAACGGAAACAGATTCGGGTCAATTTACAAAGAACAATTAAACAACCGGAAGTTGTCTCCTCCATGAAAACGATATTAATACGTCAAGACTCAAAAAAAAAAAAAATACCGTAATATAGTATAAGAATTGCAGAATCCGCCGCCAGATGTCAGTACATCCAAAATTGTGGGGAAATTAAACCAGCTACGGTGAAAAGCTCTGTTCCACAAGGCACAGTACTCGCTCCCATCTTGTTCCTCATCCTCATATCTGACATAGACAAGGATGTCAGCCACAGCACCGTGTCTTCCTTTGCAGATGACACCCGAATCTGCATGACAGTGTCTTCCATTGCAGACACTACAAGGCTCCAGGCGGACATCAACCAAATCTTTCAGTGGGCTGCAGAAAACAATATGAAGTTCAACGATGAGAAATTTAAATTACTCAGATATGGTAAACACGAGGAAATTAAATCTCCATCAGAGTACAAAACAAATTCTGGCCACAAAATAGAGCGAAACACCAACGTCAAAGACCTGGGAGTGATTATGTCGGAGGATCTCACCTTCAAGGACCATAACATTGTATCAATCGCATCTGCTAGAAAAATGACAGGATGGATAATGAGAACCTTCAAAACTAGGGAGGCCAAGCCCATGATGACACTCTTCAGGTCACTTGTTCTATCTAGGCTGGAATATTACTGCACACTAACAGCACCTTTCAAGGCAGGTGAAACTGCTGACCTAGAAAATGTACAGAGAACCTTCACGGCGCGCATAACGGAGATAAAACACCTCAATTACTGGGAGCGCTTGAGGTTCCTAAACCTGTATTCCCTGGAATGCAGGAGGGAGAGATAAGATAAGATAAGATAAGATTTCGTTCGGATTTTTAACCCCGGAGGGTTAGCCACCCAGGATAACCCAAGAAAGTCAGTGCGTCATCGAGGACTGTCTAACTTATTTCCATTGGGGTCCTTAATCTTGTCCCCCAGGATGCGACCCACACCAGTCGACTAACACCCAGGTACCTATTTGCTGCTAGGTGAACAGGACAACAGGTGTAAGGAAACGTGTCGAATGTTTCCACCCGCCGGGAATCGAACCCGGGCCCTCCGTGTGTGAAGCGGGAGCTTTAGCCACCAGGCCACCAGGCCACCGTACATGATTATATACACCTGGAAAATCCTAGAGGGACTAGTACCGAACTTGCACACGAAAATCACTCACTACGAAAGCAAAAGACTTGGCAGACGATGCAACATCCCCCCAATGAAAAGCAGGGGTGTCACTAGCACGTTAAGAGACCATACAATAAGTGTCAGGGGCCCGAGACTGTTCAACTGCCTCCCAGCATACATAAGGGGGATTACCAACAGACCCCTGGCAGTCTTCAAGCTGGCACTGGACAAGCACCTAAAGTCAGTTCCTGAACAGCCGGGCTGTGGCTCGTACGTTGGTTTGCGTGCAGCCAGCAGTAACAGCCTGGTTGATCAGGCTCTGATCCACCAGGAGGCCTGGTCACAGACCGGGCCGCAGAGGCGTTGACCCCCGGAACTCTCTCCAGGTATTCCAGTTACTGCAATTTTCTGCGCCATTCACAGAAATAAATATATATAACCCTTGTGGGTTTAGCGCTTAGCTCTGACTGCAATAATAATAATGTATTACATATCAGTACATTACCGATAATATAGAAAGCTATATTATAGCAACATATGCCTTCATTATCGATAATATAGCAAGGTGTGGAAATGTCAATAGCAAATATAGTAAGCTGTAACATTTAAAGATGATGTCAATGGTGTTACAGTAAGATATCGAAATACTTTCCCGAATGTCGCTAAATCCGGGAGAAACTACAGTGGAAAACACGACTACATCAGAGGTCGCTTACACTCCTGTTACACCTGCCCTGGAGGTCGCTTACACTCCTGTTACACCTGCCCTGGAAGTCGCTTACACTCCTGTTACACCTGCCCTGGAATTCGCTTACACTCCTGTTACACCTGCCCTGGAAGTCGCTTACATTCCTGTTACACCTGCCCTGGATGTCGCTTACGTTCCTGTTACACCTGCCCTGGAGGTCGCTTACATTCCTGTTACACCTGCCCTGGAAGTCGCTTACACTCCTGTTACACCTGCCCTGGAGGTCGCTTACACTCCTGTTACACCTGCCCTGGAAGTCGCTTACATTCCTGTTACACCTGCCCTGGATGTCGCTTACATTCCTGTTACACCTGCCCTGGAAGTCGCTTACACTCCTGTTACACCTGCCCTGGAGGTCGCTTACACTCCTGTTACACCTGCCCTGGAGGTCGCTTACACTCCTGTTACACTTGCCCTGGAGGTGCCCTGGAGGTCGCTTACACTCCTGTTACATCTGCCCTGGAGGTCGCTTACACTCCTGTTACACCTGCCCTGGAAGTCGCTTACACTCCTGTTACACCTGCCCTGGAAGTCGCTTACACTCCTGTTACACCTGCCCTGGAATTCGCTTACACTCCTGTTACACCTGCCCTGGAGGTCGCTTACACTCCTGTTACACCTGCCTTGGGGTCGCTTATACTCCGGCTGCACTTGCTATGAAGGTCGTTTACACTCTGGGTAAACGTGCCATGAAGGTCGCTTACACTCCGGCTACACCTGGAGGTCGCTTACACTCCAGCTACAACTGGAGGTCGCTTACACTCCAGTTACACCTGGAGGTCGCTGGCACTCCAGCTACACCTCGAGGTCGCTTACACTCCAGCTACACCTGGAAATCGCTTACACTCCAGCTTCACCTGGAGGTCGCTTACACTCTTGGACTTTTGGCGGTGCTGCCAGATTGCGCCAATTTACAGGTCCGGGTTCACTGGAAGGTCAGACAGGCAGACAGAAAGCGAGTACTCATCCTCCCACTCTACTCATCTCCAGTATTCATCCTCCCATTGTACGAATCACCAGTACTCATCCTCTCAGTGTACGCATCACCAGTACTCATCCTCCCATTGTACGCATCACAAGTACTCATCCTCTCATTGTACGCATCACAAGTACTCATCCTCTCAGCGTACTTATCACCAGTACTAATCGTTCCATTTGGGGTAGCAGGTTAGTAGACAGCAACCATCCAGGGAGGTACTATCATCCTGTCAAGATTGGGAATTGGAAACCTGTTAAATGTTTTGCACTCTGGCAGGACTGCCAATCTTTTATAAGCATTCTAAACACCATAAACACACACACACACACCTTTATTTTATGTGCGTCTTAATAGTTCTAAATCCTGTAATATATCCTTTCCAGCCAAGGTGGTCTGGTCTGAGACCAGCCCGTATGGAAGACAGTCCCTAGAATCACTGACAGATAACAGTACTCTGAATCAGTACTCATCCTCCTCATGATGTTCAGGAAGTGGAATGACCAGGACTAGGAGTTTATGAAAGCATATTACAAAGATTTAAGTATAGGTACGACAGAGCCCGCGAGGCAACGAACTGGTGTAGGCAGGCCCAGGAGCCACGACCCCGGCAATTACAACCAGGCAATTGCAAAATGCTGGAACTCGCTCCTCCCCTTCCCTGTCACCCCTCCCTCTCTCCCCTCTCACCCACTCCCTCTTCCTCTAGTAACATAAACAAGTAATTTATACAGAACAAATTAGTCTCTATCTACATACAGTTTGGGAACTTCCAGGCTGCTTCCCTCCCCCCACTCCCTACTTCTCTACACCCCACCCCTTCCCTCCGCCTCCCTTTCCTCTCCCCTTCTCCCTTCTCCCTTCCTCCACTCCCCAACTCCGTAACACCTGGAAATCGCTTCCTTCATCTGTTAAACGCCATCTACCTCCTTCCCCCTACCGTAGTCCTTCCTTCTACCTCCTTCCTCCTACCGTAGTCCTTCCATCTACCTCCTTCCTCCTACCGTAGTCCTTCCCTCTACCTCCTTCCTTCTACCTCCTTCTCCCTACCGTAGTCCTTCCTTCTACCTCCTTCTCCCTACCGTAGTCCTTCCTTCTACCTCCTTCCTCCTACCGTAGTCCTTCCCTCTACCTCCTTCCCTCACAGTATCTGGCTACTGAATCACACTAGAATACTTAACACTATCCTCATCACCTTTCTAAAATCTCCCACCTCAGTTATTACTCTATTTACAAAACTCACCACCACCACTATCATTACCATCACCACTACAACACCACCATCACTATCACCACACCACTACCATCACTATCACCACACCACTACCATCACTATCACCACTACCACACCAACATCACTATCACCACACCACCATCACTATCACCACTACCACACCACTATCACCACTACCACACCACCATCACTATCACCACTACCACACCACTATCACCACTACCACACCACCATCACTATCACCACTACCACACCACCATCACTATCACCACTACTACACCATCACTATCACCACTACCACACCATCACTCACCACTACCACATCACTATCACCACTACCACCATCACTATCACCACTACCACACCACCATCACTATCACCACTACCACACCATCACTATCACCACTACCACACCACCATCACTATCACCACTACTACACCACCATCACTATCACCACTACCACACCACCATCACTATCACCACTACCACACCACCATCACTATAACCACTACCACACCACCATCAAAGGGATTTTAAAACTTCCAAAATATTTTTTTAAATTAAATGTTCGAAACGTCTTCAAGGCCGTCAAACGATCCCGTAACTCTTCCACTCTTCCATCTCTCTCCTACACTCACTCTTCCATCTCTCTCCTACACACACTCTTCCATCTCCTACACTCACCCTTCCATCTCTCTCCTACACTCACTCTTCCATCTCTCTCCTACACTCACCCTTCCATCTCTCTCCTACACTCACTCTTCCATCTCTCTCCTACACTCACTCTTCCATCTCTCTCCTACACTCACCCTTCCATCTCTCTCCTACACTCACTCTTCCATCTCTCTCCTACACTCACTCTTCCATCTCTCTCCTACACTCACCCTTCCATCTCTCTCCTACACTCACTCTTCCATCTCTCTCCTACACTCACTCTTCCATCTCTCTCCTACACTCACTCTTCCATCTCTCTCCTACACTCACTCTTCCATCTCTCTCCTACACTCACTCTTCCATCTCTCTCCTACACTCACTCTTCCATCTCTCTCCTACACTCACCTTTCCATCTCTCTCCTACACTCTTCCATCTCTCTCCTACACTCACTCTTCCATCTCTCTCCTACACTCACCCTTCCATCTCTCTCCTACACTCACTCTTCCATCTCTCTCCTACACTCACCTTTCCATCTCTCTCCTACACTCTTCCATCTCTCTCCTACACTCACTCTTCCATCTCTCTCCTACACTCACCCTTCCATCTCTCTCCTACACTCACCCTTCCATCTCTCTCCTACACTCACTCTTCCATCTCTCTTCTACACTCTTCCATCTCTATCCTACACTCACCCATCCATCTCTCTCCTACACTACATTCACTCTTCCATCTCTCTCCTACACTCCATCTCTCTTACACTCATCTCTCTTCTACACTCTTCCATCTCTCTCCTACACTCACCCTTCCATCTCTCTCCTACACTCACCCTTCCATCTCCTTCCCTCACCCTCCCATTCTCCTACCTCTCCCCCATCTCTGACTGAAGACATAAAAAAAAAAAACTTTTTTTTCTCCCTGCATCGTATAGGAAATTTTTCATTGTCTGCCTGTGTGCCCGTCTGGCCTTCCCAAACCAGACCAGGATGCCCGGAGGTGTTGGTGGTATTGGTAGTAGTGGTGATTGTATTCGAGGTGCAGTGGTGATGGTTGTGACATTAGTGGATATTAGTAAGTTTATTTAGGTACAGGTACACATAAGTACAATTATACACAGTAACATGTGTATATTACTGAGGATAACCCAAAAAAGTCAAAGTGACTTATTTCCATTGGGGTCATTATAATATTATTTAAAGCCTAGCTGTAAGATACAGTAGAAATCAGTCATGATTATAACCTTAAAAAATAAAACAGCTATGTAACTCTACTGTGTGAAAAATAAGTTACAGTAAAAGGAGATACAATAGGAATACAGTGAACCAAGTTATTTACATGAACATTAAAGAGAGGATCAGATCACAATAAAAGGTACATGAATGTTAACTATACAATAAATCACTCTCCTCCCTTTCTGTAGCTACAGTCATTAGGTACCTTTTAGCTCTCTTCCTGAACTGGCTCAGGCTGACATGTTCAGACA
This sequence comes from Cherax quadricarinatus, assembly GCF_038502225.1. Classification (NCBI taxonomy): domain Eukaryota; kingdom Metazoa; phylum Arthropoda; class Malacostraca; order Decapoda; family Parastacidae; genus Cherax; species Cherax quadricarinatus. Next base: position 8,873,064 of record NC_091355.1, read on the forward strand.
GTTCGTTCCACTCCTTTATTGTTGTACAATAAAAGGTGTTTGAGGCCTGACCACCTACTGCAACTACTACAAAATTGTGATCACTTCCGCTAGTACCATACTGGTTTGGTTCCTAACATTGACAAACTTGGCAGCAAGACATTCTTGACACTACTTGTGAGCAATTTTAAAAACATGATTGAACTTTAGTTGCTTTGCTCTGTCTTCAAGATTCAGCATATACTGTTGTAATTCATCCTGGCTTACATGCTCTTGTGGACCCAGGTCCAGGATGAATCTCACCATTTTATTCTGGATCATCTGTAGTTTGTCTTTCATTTTTGTTAAAGCAAAGTACCGTGAAGAACAAGAATAATCTAACATGACAGTGTATAAGAGTTAGACAGTGCCAGCCTCAGTAGATACACACTGTGTCTGTCTATACAGGAACTTTAGCTTGACATTCGCTTATATTTTTACTACATTGTTCACTATTAATTCTACTGACATGCTTGGGCCAAACTGAATTCCCAGATATTTTACTGACGATAGTGAAGTGATGGTGGTAGTGGCAGTTCGGATGAGGTGGTATGTGTTGGAGATGGTGATAGAGGTTCTGAATGGGGTGGTTTTGGTTGGAGGAGAAGTGGTGGTGGTGGTGCTAGAAGGATGGTTATTATATATATATATATATATATATATATATATATATATATATATATATATATATATATATATATATATATATACAGGAGAGGTAATGATGATGATGCTGTAGGGGCGGTTGTAGGTGCTACATATGGTAGTGATAGAGTGGGTGGTGGTAGAGGGGGTGGCTGTGGTGGTAGAGGGGGTGATTCTGGTAGAGGGGGTGGTTGTGGTACTAGAGAAGGTGGATGTGGTACTAGAGGGGGTGGTTGTGGTAGTAGAGGGGTTGGTTGTGGTAGTAGAGGGGGTAGTTGTGGTGGTGGTAGTGGAAGCAGGTATTCCCCACAGGTCTGGAAATCTCACTCACCAGAATACATCGCTCGTCTGTTTCACATCTGTTCGTCCCTCCTCATCATTCCCTGAAGGTTCGTTCAAGAAGACCTTGCCCCAGTCTGTAGAGTGTTCCCGTGGCCGCTTTCTTCATCCCCCCCCCCCCGTCCCTCATCATCCTTGTCCAGTCTTACCATCTTCAATCTTTCAATTTAAAAATCACCTCACTGACCATACTTCTTCGTTGCTGCCCATTCTTTATCCTCCTCTGACTGTTATTCATTAAGTTTTTTATTGTTTTACCAGTTAATTGCTCGGTATTTTCTTACCGTAGTGAAATTCAACGAATATCATTTTATTTCGTTAAAAAATATAATGGCTAACACACACACACACACACACATTTAAGGAAGTATTTACAGTAGAGACAGGAAGGACTCTGGGGGGACAGATCAGATGGGGACACCAGCAAGGAATACACCAACAAGTGTTGGACGACATACATACAGATGAGGAGGAGGTGAAGAAACTGCTAAGGGACATCGATACCTCAAAGGCAATGGGACCGGACAACATCTCCCCGTGGGTCCTTAGAGAGGGAGCAGATATGTTGTGTGTGCCACTTACCACAATCTTCAACACGTCCCTGGAAACTGGGCAACTACCTGAGGTATGGAAGACGGCAAATGTAGCTCCCATTTTTAAAAAAGGAGACAGAAAAGAGGCACTAAACTATAGACCTGTGTCATTGACGTGTAGAGTATGCAAAGTTATGGAGAAGATTATCAGGACGAGAGTGGTGGAGCACCTGGAACGGAACAAGAATATAAATGCCAACCAGCACGGATTCATGGAAGGCAAATCCTGTGTCACAAACCTTCTGGAGTTTTATGATAAAACAACAGAAGTAAGACACGAGAGAGAGGGGTGGGTTGATTGCATCTTCTTGGACTGCAAGGCCTTTGACACAGTTCCTCACAAGAGATTAGTGCAGAAGCTAGAGCATCAGGCGCATATAACAGGAAGGGCACTGCAATGGATCAGAGAATGCCTGACAGGGAGGCAACAACGAGTCATGGCACGTAATGATGTATCACAGTGGGCACCTGTGACGAGCGGGGTCCCACAGGGGTCGGTCCTAGGACCAGTGCTATTTTTGGTATATGTGAACGACATGATGGAAGGGTTAGACTCAGAAGTGTCCCTGTTTGCAGATGATGTGAAGTTAATGAGGAGAATTAAATCTGATGAGGACCAGGCAGGACTTCAAAGAGACCTGGACAGACTGGACACCTGGTCCAGCAAATGGCTTCTCGAAGTTAATCCTGCCAAATGCAAAGTCATGAAGATAGGGAAAGGGCACAGAAGACCACAGACAGAGTATAGGCTAGGTGGCCAAAGACTGCAAACCTCACTCAAGGAGAAAGATCTTGGGGTGAGTATAACACCGAGCATGTCTCCGGAAGCACACATCAATCAGATAACTGCTGCAGCATATGGGCGCCTGGCAAACCTGAGAACAGCATTCCGATACCTTAGTAAGGAATCGTTCAAGACACTGTACACCGTGTATGTCAGGCCCATACTGGAGTATGCAGCACCTGTTTGGAACCCGCACTTGATAAAGCACGTCAAGAAACTAGAGAAAGTACAAAGGTTTGCGACAAGGTTAGTTCCAGAGCTAAGGGGAATGTCCTATGAAGAAAGATTAAGGGAAATCGGCCTGACGACACTGGAGGACAGGAGGGTCAGGGGAGACATGATAACGACATATAAAATACTGCGTGGAATAGACAAGGTGGACAAGGACAGGATGTTCCAGGGAGGGGACACAGAAACAAGAGGCCACAATTGGAAGTTGAAGACACAAATGAGTCAGAGAGATATTAGGAAGTATTTCTTCAGTCATAGAGTTGTCAGGCAGTGGAATAGCCTAGAAAATGACATAGTGGAGGCAGGAACCATACACAGTTTTAAGACGAGGTTTGATAAAGCTCATGGAGCGGGGAGAGAGAGGGCCCAGTAGCAACCGGTGAAGAGGCGGGGCCAGGAGCTAAGACTCGACCCCTGCAACCACAAATAGGTGAGTAAATAGGTGAGTACACACACACACACACACACACACACACACACACACACACACACACACACACACACACACACATACACATACATAAAGAATCTACAAATTATCAGTCCTCTGTTAATCGCCACTCTTAGATTATCTTCATTAATAATGTTGGTAGAATTACCGACAATATATTAAGTAAAATGACACAAGTGCAACTAATGCGACATTAGTTGCTCCTGGAGAGCGAAACGTTGCTACAATAAAATGTCGCATTAGTTGTACTTGTGTCCTTTTTATCTAACAATACGTGTAATTGGCTACCTACCTACCTGACTTAAAAATTTCTTCTCTCTATGACCGCACGAGAATTATCTTTCAATGATTATCTTCAAAAATCAGAGACACCGAGATGATATTTTAGAACATCTTCCAACATTCATTTGTTGACGTATCTTCAGCAGTCTTGACAACACTCCTCTTGGGTTCATCCAAGCTGCGTGAACTTCATAATGTGCTGCGGTATCAGTTTAGGTATCCCTGACCTATACAGATTTAATCACTTCATATTTTAACATTTAACCTCTGTTCCCATTCGTAAGAAATAACTGTACTTAAAGCTCAAGTAGGCATACATTAACACTCATTGTAAGCCATGTTTGAATAAACAATATATTTTTTTTAAATGGTTCAGTAACCTCAGTAATAATGTATCGTGCAGCTCTAAGAGGAAGTGAAATATACTTAGTTGGATGTGGAGCATTTTAAAGTACATTTCCTCACTCCATGGGGAACTAGAGAAAAATCCTTCCTGCGTTAGCCATGAGTGTCGTAAGAGGCGACTAAAAATGTCGAGAGCAAGGGGCTAGTAACCCCTTTCTGTATAAATTACTAAATGTAAAAAGAAATATTTTCGTGTTTCTTCTTGGGTCACCCTGCTTCAGCGGGAGACTGCTGGTACGTTAAAAAAGTCTTCACTCCGTCATGCTAGAATGAGATAATATTAATAAAAAAAATTCTCCATGCATTCCTTATCTGATACACGTTCTCCTATCTTGTTTTGCCATCTGACCAGTGGACGGGGTTCAAACTTCTCACGCTCCTGTCGCTGAATGACCCACGCGGGTTTACGACATCGTGTGTGTGTGTGTGTGTGTGTGTGTACAGAGACACCAATTGCAGTATTTTGTTCGTCTTACTCACCCACGTTTCTGTTCTTGTTGCAGACTGTCGCAAAGTTCTCACTCTGTACGGCATGTCTAACCTGCTCAACGAGGAGGACAATTCACTAGATTTCATGGACCCTTACCAGAGCAACTCCCGAGGCATCATCTGGGACAGGGTCATGAAGGGCGATTTCAAGCTTCCTTCCTACAACACTTTCTACCCTGAGAGTGTTTCTGCTAGTGATGAAGGTGAGTGTATCTCTAAAGTTTTTGATACATATTTCTTTCCATGAAAGTTTGTATAAATTGCAATTTTTTCTTTTTATATGTTTAGGAACACATTGTATATTGTCAGATATGATAATGTGCTACTTTTGAGCTGTAAAATAATGTAACAAAGTGGGCACATAATATTCACATTTCAGTGAACGAGTACATTGAACATTTCATTAACTAAACAAATGGTAGTTTTGAAACTCTCTGACCGCGGGTTCAATCCCGCCCGTGGTGTGGTAGTCCATTATTTTGGACTTAGGATGTTGGTTAGGGTAGCTAACGTGTTCATTTTTTTTATTGCAGATTATGACCTAATGAACGAGGTTCAGGACAGACCTTACTCCTCCTCCTTCGGAAGTCACAAGGTTGCCAATGACCCTCATCCCTACGCCGTACGTGTCCCTGCCCCTGCCAAATTCACCTCAGCCCACGCCACAAGCAGTCACCCCTACGCCGTGCGTGTAGCGGCTCCCCCTCAAGTGGCAAGCCAGTCCTCAGGACCTGTAGGCATCAAGGCCAGTGCCGACTTCGAGCCTATGATGACTGAGAGCCGCACTTCGACTTCCTTCATCCGCCGCGTACTGCCAGGCCCAGCTGCTCCCAGGCTGGTACGCTACAGACGCAGTATCTTCCCTGAAGAGCAGATGAAAGAGGCGCTCTCGCATGTCCTCAACAAGTGAAGAGTCTATGCTTCATCTACCCAGTACCTCCTCTCACCGCTGTTGCTATACAGAGATGGCCAGAGGTGTGTATGAGTGTGTAACAAGACTCGACAGCCTCATGAGTGTTGAGGTCCTCTGACCAGTGTTAATGCTTTAAGACTCAGTCCAGAACGCTTCCTGAAGGACTACCCGTGTTCCAATTGTGAGGCTTTTTAGATGTTAATGCTTTGTTATTTAAATGGTGAGCCTGCCAGTGTATATACAAATGTAAATAGTTTATTTATATCTAGTGTATATCTAGTCAACAAGATGAGAACGATGTGCCGGAGGGCCAGGGAAGACAGAACTTCACTTCGACTCTTTAAGAAGGATCGAACTCTACTTCGACTCTTTAAGAAGGATCCATCAACGGAGAGAGATCGTGAAACTTTTTTGATGTCCTGAGAACACAAATGTATTAAGAGATCACGAGGCTACAGCAGTCTCTGAAGCCAAGAGCCACATTTGATCCGTGTTACTGGGGTGGAAACCTTGCAGCTTGGTTACTGAACCACTGAACTGGTTATGTTCATGAGGCTTCGACCTTCTCGATACCTGGGATGGTAGAGCAGCTGGACGCCATATCCATGCCTTCAGTGCCTGCTACCACCGCCTTTGTTAATGCCGAACTCTTCAAACCTCATCAATTTGAAGCCTCATCGTCGTTTTCAAACCTCATCATCATCATTTTCAAACATCATCTTCAAGTCTCCATCAGCATCTTAATCAACTACTTACTTCTTATTATCATCCATAATAAATTATCCTCAACAGTACCTGTACTCATTCTCCTCAGATTCAACCATTAATTTTATCATTACTTTCCTTCAGCAGCCATCATTAACTATACCATTAAATCATTTCCTTCACTTGCAGTCCTGAACTTAACTATTACTCATTTTCTTCACTATCATCTTCATAAGTAACCATTAACTTCACCATCGCTTACTTTCTTCAGCTACAATTTCAATGTCGTTTTTCTCAAGATGGACGAGGCTTATGACTTGCTTACACAGTCTTCAGACTAAAGGCTGCAGGTCTTCCCAACACAAGACAGAGGTCGAGTCTTCAGATTTTAAGAGCTTGAAAGCTGCTACTGATCATCATATGAGATACGAAAGATCTAGTGGAAATCTTGCTACCACGGGTATCACAGACCTGTCTGGTTGTCGGGGTTCGCATCATGGCTAACAAGCGAGGCTCAGTATAAACGGTATTTGAATTACTACTAAACATGTCTCACTGTTGATATGTTGCTATTTCCTTACTGTCCATTAAAAAACAATGTATAGCACACCAGCCTCCTACAAACACTTGCTGTCCCTCCGACCAATTCGTAAGGTCATGAAAAATGGACAATGCCTTAACATATTAAGAAAGTGATCACACAACACAAATCGACTTTTCCCAAACATTGTAACTTGTCACTTTCATTACTGTATCTCATATTTAATTTTCACTATAATGAACTAAAATATTATTTTTGTAAATACTATGCAAATAAACTTTTGTTATGACTATAAACAGCCAGGTATTTTTGCCTTCTACAAAATGTGATTATATAATGTCGTGCCGAATATGTAAAACTGGTCAATTAGCAAGAACTCATTTAAAATTAAGTCTTTCTAAAATTTTCTCTTATATATTTAAAGATATATATTTTTTCATTTATGTTAATGTAAAAATTAATAACTTTGTACCAAAAGAACCTTAGAAAACTTACCTAACCTTATTATAACAAGCTAATTTTAATTTAGCCTAATCTAACTAAATATATTTTAAACAAGTTTACAATAATTTAATAATAAACAAACACAATGAAATTTTTTTTTTTCGTTGGGTTCAGAATGATTTTTGCGAAACTACTGCATACACAAATTTTCGCTTGCCTTATTCGGCAAGAAGAGCGTTGCTATTTATGCCAAAATCGCAAGTTTTACCTATTCGGCATGACATGTTTATAGGGAAATGAAAAACCCGTAGGGGCCATACAGCACCTGGGAATGGGAAATAATGAGGTTTGATTAAATTCCTTTAATCAAGAGCCCCCAGGATCAAGGCACCCTCCTAGAAGAGATATCCAATAAAATATCAACGAGGTCTCTACTGCTTAAAAATCCCACGTCGAAATATAAATTAAGAAACCTTACCTAGGGCCTCAGTTTTACGACCTAGGGCCTTGGACTTACGACCTAGGGCCTTGGACTTACGACCTAGGGCCTTGGACTTACGACCTAGGGCCTTGGACTTACGACCTAGGGCCTTGGACTTACGACCTAGGGCCTTGGACTTACGACCTAGGGCCTTGGTTTCACCATCTAGGGCCTTGGCTTTACCACCTAGGCCCTTGGGTTCACCACCCAGGGCCTTGGGCGTACAACCTAGGACCTTAGGTTTACCACCTAGGGCCTTAGGCTTACAACCTAGGGCCTTGGGTTTACCACCTAGGGCCTTGGGCTTACCACCTAGGGCCTTGGGTTTACTACCTAGGGCCTTGGGCTTACCACCTAGGGCCTTGGGTTTACCATCTTGGGCCTTGGGCTTACCACCTAGTCTGGGGTCTAGGGCCTAAAATGTGTAAATGATCATCACTCCGCTTGCTGCACTCAGAGAAGCAAGACGTGCTGCTGCTGCTGCTGCTGTGTTATAGGTTATAATAATACAAACACTCAGAGCAGAAGGAATATGAAATGGTTATAATTATAACCATAATTTTTAAAGGGGTGGACGGGTAAGCCAGCGTAAGGCCTCGGTCAGATGACCAAAAGCTCCAGCTGCAGTCATCATATGACTAAGACCCGCGTCAGGAAACACTTGTCCTGTTTCCTGACAAATCTTACCTAACCTAACATCATCCGAGCAGAATAAGCCTTTACTTCTACAACTTTTAGCTCACAAGTGAGCGAAACTTTGTGCAGTCTTGCTTTGCTATAACTGTCTTTGTTCTATCGTAACTGTCAGCGAGGCGTGGTCATGGACCGTGCTGTGGGGGGCGCTAACCCCCGGAATATCCTCCAGGTATGTCCATGCTTCTTCAAACTACCACAACAATGCTGACTAACTCTCCATCAGCAAAGAGAAGACGAGAGATAATTTGCTGAACGAACTTCTGAAATGCGTTTCGTTCTATGCTAAAGCTCTACAAAGAGCGAAACGTTGTGCCAATAAAAGTTTCTTCTGCAACGTGTCTTGTCCTTCCCTAGTGTGGGCAGTACACCATTTCGAACCAGCAAAGTTAAGAATAGTTTTATTTTTGCATCTTTCCCCCATACTGTGTTGATGGAGGTAGTGACGACTGTGGTAGATATATATACTATACTTGTTCACTGAGCTCTGTATAACACGACGTGGATAAGAGTCAACAGTTTGGATAAGAGTGGATGAGTCAATAGTTTGGATAAGAGTGGATGAGTCAATAGTTTGTATAAGAATGGATAAGAGTCGATAATTTGTAAAAGAACAGCCAGAGACTGCAGGTCCCGCGGTATTAAGTAGTTTGGTTTCTTGTAGACAGATACATACAGGGAACACTGCTTTCCCCTGGATCCGGCGATATGTCACTGCAACATTAAGTGCATAGAGTAGACACTTAAAAGATGACTATGCATAAGAGTCGTTAGTCAAGTCAATATGCAGTGGTAGGGTCAGAGTCACGACAAGGATTCTGTGTGGTAGTTTGCTTGGTGCTGTTAGAAACGTGTGTACGTGGGAGTTTGAGAAGTGAGGTGTTGTGTTATACTCATGAAGGAGTGATGATCACTGTCATGATACGTAGAGAAAGACGTTATAACGTTGGTGTTATTATTGTGAGC
>NC_091355.1:8887043-8889543 GCF_038502225.1 Cherax quadricarinatus
GCACTTTCTCTAATTTCTTGACGTGTTTGACCAGGTGTGGGTTCCAAACTGGTTCTGCGTACTCTAGTATGAGCCTGACGTACACGTTGTACAGAGTCTTGAACGATTCCTTACTGAGGTACCGGAACGCTATTCTCAGGTTTGCCAGGCGCCCATGTGCCGCAGCAGTTATCTGGTTAATGTGTGCTTCTGGCGATGTACTCGGTATTATACTCACTCCTAGATCTCTCTCCTTGAGTGAGGTTTGCAGCCTTTGGCCTCCTAGCCTATACTCTGTCTGCGGTCTTCTTTGCCCTCCTCCAATCTTCATGACTTTGCATTTGGCGGGGTTAAATTCTAGGAGCCAATTTCTGGACCACACTTCCAGCCTGTCCAGGTCTCTTTGTAGACCTGTCTGGTCCGCGTCTGAGTTAATTCTCCTCATTAACTTCACATCATCTGCAAACAGGGACACTTCTGAGTCTATCCCTTCCGTCATGTCGTTCACATATACCAAGAATAGCACTGGTCCCAGGACTGACCCCTGTGGGACCCCGTTCGTCACTGGCGCCCACTGTGATACATCATCAAGGACCATGACTCGCTGTTGCCTCCCTGTTAGGTATTCTCTGATCCATTGCAGTGCCCTTTATGTTATACGTGCCTGTTCCTCTAGCTTCTGTACTAATCTCTTGTGAGGAACTGTGTCGAAGGCCTTCTTTCAGTCCAAGAAAATGCAATCAACCCACGCCCTGTGTGTGTGTGTGTGTGTGTGTGTGTGTGTGTGTGTGTGTGTGTGTGTGTGTGTGTGTGTGTATGTGTGTGTGTGTGTGTGTGTGTGTGTGTGTGTGGTGTGTGTTTGTGTGTGTGGTGTGTGTTTGTGTGTGTGGTGTGTGTGTTTTTGTGTGTGTGTGTGTGTGTGTGTGTGTGTGTGTGTGTGTGTGTGTGTGTGTGTGTGTGTGTGTGGTGTGTGTGTGGTGTGTGTGTGGTGTGTGTGTTGTGTGTGTGCGTGCGTGTGTGTGTGCGTGTATGTGTGTGTGTGTGTGGTGTGTGTGTGGTGTATGGTGTGGGTGTGGTGTGTGTGTGGTGTGTGTGTGTGGTGTGTGGTGTGTGTGTGGTGTGTGTGTGTGGTGTGTGTGTGGTGTGTGTGTGGTGTGTGTGTGGTGTGTGTGGTGTGTGTGTGTGGTGTGTGTGTGTGTGTGGTGTGTGTGTGTGTGTGTGTGTAGTGTGTGTGTGTGGTGTGTGTGTGTGGTGTGTGTGTGTGGTGTGTGTGTGGTGTGTGTGTGGTGTGTGTGTGGTGTGTGTGTGGTGTGTGTGTGGTGTGTGTGTGGTGTGTGTGTGGTGTGTGTGTGGTGTGTGTGTGGGGTGTGTGTGGGGTGTGTGTGTGGGGTGTGTGTGTGTGTGTGTGGTGTGTTGTGTGTGTGTGGTGTGTGTGTGTGGTGTGTGTGTGTGTGTGTGTGTATGTGTGTGTGTGTGTGTGTGTGTGTGTGTGTGTGTGTGTGTGTGGTGTGTGTGTGGTGTGTGTGTGGTGTGTGTGTGGTGTGTGTGTGGTGTGTGTGTGGTGTGTGTGTGTGTGTGTGTGTGTGTGTGTGTGTGTGTGTGGTGTGTGTGTGTGTGTGTGTGTGTGTGTGTGTGTGTGTGTGGTGTGTGTGTGGTGTGTGTGTGTGGTGTGTGTGTGTGGTGTGTGTGTGGTGTGTGTGTGTGTGTGTGGTGTGTGTGTGGTGTGTGTGTGTGTGTGTGTGTGTGTGTGTGTGTGTGTGTGTGGTGTGTGTGTGGTGTGTATGTGTCTGTGTGTGTGGTGTGTGTGTGTGGTGTGTGTGTGGTGTGTGTGTGTGGTGTGTGTGTGGTGTGTGTGTGTGGTGTGTGTGGGTGTGTGTGTGTGTGTGGTGTGTAAGACGTGGGCTGGACACCTCTTCCTCAATCCTCCTCACTTGGAGGTAGGACCGGTCCTTCTGCGTCTCAACATGACCCTTCAATGTCCTGCAACCGTCCAGAGCGACCCTGGAGGTCACACAATCCAAGATTTGACAGACTTGTTGCTGTAATCAGGACATGGTTCCCTTCCACACCTTACTCCATAGTATCCCTCCACCCCTTACTCCAGAGTGCCATCCATGTGCCCTTTCGTTTATAAACAGTAGTTTTTTTTTAAATAATTTTAACAATAAACGCTCATAAGTAGCCCAATTGTAATAAGAAAAATTTATGTTTCGATTTATATTTGACCGCTATATAGGTACAGATATGTCAGGCAGAGCTGGGAGACTCCAGTAGCCTCGTGAGTTATTCAAGATTTCATTCCAGTAGAACTGGCAATACTATTACTTATGAAATGGCTGTCTGTCTGCCACCACAGAAGGGTGTTCCTCGAGGATGGGCTGCCCGGGGAGGGTGTATGATATAGGGCCTTGAAACACTCTGAGCTCATGCCCTGGGGCACGCCTTTCCTGTGGCTGACCCGGGCGTCCTAACGGTCACCTACTGCGTCGTGCAAGACGCTGCAACAAGGTCAAGTCATGGC
>NC_091355.1:8894543-8897043 GCF_038502225.1 Cherax quadricarinatus
TACCACTACCACACTACTTACCACTACCACTGACACACTATTTCTTACCACTACCACAATACTTCTTACCACTACCACTGACACAATACTTCTTACCACTACCACTGACACACTACTTCTTACCACTACCACTGACACACTATTTCTTACCACTACCACAATACTTCTTACCACTACCACTGACACAATACTTCTTACCACTACCACTGACACAATACTTCTTACCACTACCACAATACTTCTTACCACTACCACTGACACAATACTTCTTACCACTACCACAATACTTCTTACCACTACCACTGACACACTACTTCTTACCACTACCACAATACTTCTTACCACTACCACTGACACACTACTTCTTACCACTACCACAATACTTCTTACCACTACCACTGACACACTACTTCTTACCACTACCACAATACTTCTTACCACTACCACTGACACAATACTTCTTACCACTACCACAATACTTCTTACCACTACCACTGACACACTACTTCTTACCACTACCACAATACTTCTTACCACTACCACTGACACAATACTTCTTACCACTACCACTGACACACTACTTCTTACCACTACCACAATACTTCTTACCACTACCACTGACACAATACTTCTTACCACTACCACAATACTTCTTACCACTACCACTGACACACTACTTCTTACCACTACCACAATACTTCTTACCACTACCACTGACACACTACTTCTTACCACTACCACAATACTTCTTACCACTACCACTGACACACTACTTCTTACCACTACCACAATACTTCTTACCACTACCACTGACACAATACTTCTTACCACTACCACTGACACACTACTTCTTACCACTACCACAATACTTCTTACCACTACCACTGACACACTACTTCTTACCACTACCACAATACTTCTTACCACTACCACTGACACAATACTTCTTACCACTACCACTGACACACTACTTCTTACCACTACCACACTACTTACCACTACCACTGACACACTACTTCTTACCACTACCACTGACACAATACTTCTTACCACTACCACTGACACACTACTTCTTACCACTACCACACTACTTACCACTACCACACAACTTACCACTACCACTGACACACTACTTACCACTACCACTGACACACTACTTACCACTACCACACTACTTACCACTACCACTGACACACTACTTCTTACCACTACCACTGACACAATACTTCTTACCACTACCACACTACTTACCACTACCACTGACACAATACTTCTTACCACTACCACTGACACACTACTTCTTACCACTACCACTGACACAATACTTCTTACCACTACCACTGACACACTACTTCTTACCACTACCACTGACACACTACTTACCACTACCACAACCACACTACTTACCACTACCACTGACACAATACTTCTTACCACTACCACTGACACACTACTTACCACTACCACTACCACACTACTTCTTACCACTACCACTGACACAATACTTCTTACCACTACCACTGACACACTACTTCTTACCACTACCACTGACACACTACTTCTTACCACTACCACTGACACACTACTTCTTACCACTACCACTGACACACTACTTCTTACCACTACCACTGACACACTACTTCTTACCACTACCACTGACACACTACTTCTTACCACTACCACTACCACACTACTTCTTACCACTACCACTGACACACTACTTCTTACCACTACCACTGACACAATACTTCTTACCACTACCACTGACACACTACTTCTTACCACTACCACTGACACACTACTTACCACTACCACTACCACACTACTTACCACTACCACACTACTTACCACTACCACTGACACACTACTTCTTACCACTACCACACTACTTCTTACCACTACCACACTACTTCTTACCACTACCACACTACTTCTTACCACTACCACTGACACACTACTTCTTACCACTACCACTGACACACTACTTCTTACCACTACCACACTACTTCTTACCACTACTTCTTACCACTACCACACTACTTCTTACCACTACCACTGACACACTACTTCTTACCACTACCACACTACTTCTTACCACTACTTCTTACCACTACCACACTACTTCTTACCACTACCACTGACACACTACTTCTTACCACTACCACTGACACACTACTTCTTACCACTACCACTGACACACTACTTCTTACCACTACCACTGACACACTACTTCTTACCACTACCACACTACTTCTTACCACTACCACTGACACAATACTTCTTACCACTACCACTGACACACTACTTCTTACCACTACCACAACCACACTACTTACCACTACCACACTACTTACCACTACCACACTACTTACCACTACCACTGACACACTATTTCTTACCACTACCACTGACACACTACTTCTTACCACTACCACACTACTTCTTACCACTACTTCTTACCACTACCACACTACTTCTTACCACTACCACTGACACACTA